>NC_086445.1:114923696-115143696 GCF_028390025.1 Pseudophryne corroboree | reverse complement strand
CCACTGACGTATTGTATCAGTCAGGAACTATTAGAGTAAATATATTAAATATACTGATTCAGTTCTATTATATGAGGTTACTATATATGAAACATTCGTGAAGATACTATTAGCGGGAGTGGCTGCAGTGGTTAACAATTCTATTTGCTTAATGCTTAATACATTAACCTATGGGTCCATGTGAATACAGTTCCTTATAAGGATACCTTTAACTGCGTAATATCGGCAGCAGTAAGCATCAATTTGACCACAAAGGCACCTACTGCAACTGCCCGTTTTTGCTGGAGACCACATGTGACTGTTAGGAACAAGAAATTAATAACGGCACTGCCAATTTTATGGCAGCAGTTATAGGAAACAAGAATTCTCCTTGCCTGATATCCCACTGATGTGTTGTATTAAACAAGAACCATTAGAGTGGATACCTAATGGTATATTGATTAGGCTTACTCAGCTTTATAATATATGAGGTCACCATATATGAAATAACTGTTATGATACTCTGAATTATGCCGTGCAGCTGCAGTGATTAATAATTCTATATGTTTAATGCCAAATGCATATACTGGTTTATCTAAATAGAGATCTCAATAATAACACTGTGAACTGCGCAATATAAGCAATAGAAAGTAATTATTTGATCACAGAGGCACCACTTATAATTGTAGAGTGCACACTGACACGTTTCTACTGTGCATATTATATTAAGTGTGGCACTATATGAACATACAGGTGCTCTGGTTAGCCCCAATTACTGAATTCATTGACCATACCTAGGTTCTTTTGAACTGCAGACCTTTCTTGAAAAACATAACATGGTGGTTTAACAACTTGTGATATTATATCAATAGTATCATACAGCAGATTCACAGTCTATATTGCCAGTATTTTCCAGGCAACTGTGCCAATATAATACAAGATAAGGGCAGTGTGAGAATTCCAATTGTCACATTAAAAGATTTGGATCTCACCTCATATATCATTGTTGTACAATAATTAAGTACACAATAAATTATTTTCAGTAATTTAATCATGCAGGCATAATAATATACAATATCCCAAGGGTATGATCTTATGGAACCCTCAATAATTATTTGAATACAGCACTTATTTTCTGCTACTGTTATCTATAAATATATGTATACTTATTAATGAATTACATTGGATTCAATTACCCACAGATCCTTCAGTGAGAACGTTTGTTTAAGTATAACATAGCAGGAATTAGTACGGTCCACGCATATTAGGATTATCTTACAATACAAATACAAAATGCACTCGGCACACCAGCTCTGTTTTTAATCTTTATCCACTTATTTTCATTCTTTTTCACTTTCCTTACTATCTTTTATTACTTCGCTTGATTCTTAATAAAGGACAATACTAGTCTGAAAAAATTATCTCAATTATCTATATACACAATAAACATTGAATGTGGCATTTTGCCTATATGTGTGAATAATACAGGGATTTTAACGAATTATCAATAAAGAAATTAATTTTAATACAGTAGATATTGGGTTGTGTGCACCGCACAAATAACTGATTTCTTTTTTCTTTCCCCTCCCTTTGGGGATTTGACTATATTATATATATATATATATATATATATATATATATATATATATATATATATATATATATATATATATATATAAGAATTTACTTACCGATAATTCTATTTCTCGTAGTCCGTAGTGGATGCTGGGGACTCCGTAAGGACCATGGGGAATAGCGGCTCCGCAGGAGACTGGGCACATCTAAAGAAAGCTTTAGGACTATCTGGTGTGCACTGGCTCCTCCCCCTATGACCCTCCTCCAAGCCTCAGTTAGGATACTGTGCCCGGACGAGCGTACACAATAAGGAAGGATCTTGAATCCCGGGTAAGACTCATACCAGCCACACCAATCACACCGTACACTTTGTGATCTGAACCCAGTTAACAGCATGATAACAGAGGAGCCTCTAGAAAAGATGGCTCACTACAGCAAAAACCCGATTTTTTGGTAACAATAACTATGTACCAGTATTGCAGACAATCCACACTTGGGATGGGCGCCCAGCATCCACTACGGACTACGAGAAATAGAATTATCGTTAAGTAAATTCTTATTTTCTCTAACGTCCTAAGTGGATGCTGGGGACTCCGTAAGGACCATGGGGATTATACCAAAGCTCCAAACGGGCGGGAGAGTGCGGATGACTCTGCAGCACCAAATGAGAGAACTCCAGGTCCTCCTCAGCCAGGGTATCAATTTTGTAGAATTTTACAAACGTATTTGCTCCTGACCAAGTAGCTGCTCGGCAAAGTTGTAAAGCCGAGACCCCTCGGGCAGCCGCCCAAGATGAGCCCACCTTCCTTGTGGAGTGGGCATTTACAGATTTTTGGCTGTGGCAGGCCTGCCACCGAATGTGCAAGCTGAATTGTACTACAAATCCAACGAGCAATAGTCTGCTTAGAAGCAGGAGCACCCAGCTTGTTGGGTGCATACAGGATAAACAGCGAGTCAGTTTTCCTGACTCCAGCCGTCCTGGAAACATATATTTTCAGGGCCCTGACAACGTCTAGCAACTTGGAGTCCTCCAAGTCCCTAGTAGCCGCAGGCACCACAATAGGTTGGTTCAGGTGAAACGCTGAAACCACCTTAGGGAGAAACTGAGGACGAGTCCTCAATTCCGCCCTGTCCGAACGGAAAATCAGATAAGGGCTTTTACAGGATAAAGCCGCCAATTCTGACACGCGCCTGACCCAGGCCAGGGCCAACAGCATGACCACTTTCCATGTGAGATATTTTAACTCCACAGATTTAAGTGGTTCAAACCAATGTGACTTTTGGAACCCAAAAACTACATTGAGATCCCAAAGTGCCACTGAAGGCACAAAAGGAGGCTGTATATGCAGTACCCCTTTTACAAACGTCTGAACTTCAGGGACTGAAGCTAGTTCTTTTTGGAAGAAAATTGACAGGGCCGAAATTTTAACCTTAATGGACCCCAATTTCAGGCCCATAGACACTCCTGTTTGCAGGAAATGTAGGAAACGACCCAGTTGAATTTCCTCCGTCGGGCCTTACTGGCCTCGCACCACGCAACATATTTTCGCCAAATGCGGTGATAATGTTTTGCGGTTACATCCTTCCTGGCTTTGATCAGGATAGGGATGACTTCATCCGGAATGCCTTTTCAGGATCCGGCGTTCAACCGCCATGCCGTCAAACGCAGCCGTGGTAAGTCTTGGAACAGACAGGGTCCTTGCTGGAGCAGGTCCCTTCTTAGAGGTAGAGGCCACGGATCCTCCGTGAGCATCTCTTGAAGTTCCGGTTACCAAGTCCTTCTTGGCCAATCCGGAGCCACGAATATAGTGCTTACTCCTCTCCATCTTATCAATCTCAGTACCTTGGGTATGAGAGGCAGAGGAGGGAACACATACACTGACTGGTACACCCACGGTGTTACCAGAACGTCTACAGTTATTGCCTGAGGGTCCCTTGACCTGGCGCAATACCTGTCGAGTTTTTCCCAACGGTTTATAATCATGTGGAAGACTTCTAGGTGAAGTCCCCACTCTCCCGGGTGGTGGTCGTGCTGAGGAAGTCTGCTTCCCAGTTCTCCACTCCCGGAATGAATACTGCTGACAGTGCTATCACATGATTTTCCGCCCAGCGAAGAATCCTTGCAGCTTCTGCCATTGCCCTCCTGCTTCTTGTGCCACCCTGTCTGTTTACGTGGGTGACTGCCGTGATGTTGTCCGACTGGATCAACACCGGCTGACCTTGAAGCAGAGGACTTGCTAAGCTTAGAGCATTGTAAATGGCCCTTAGCTTCAGGATATTTATGTGAAGTGATGTCTCCAGACTTGACCATAAGCCCTGGATATTCCTTCCCTGTGTGACTGCTCCCCAGCCTCGCAGGCTGGCATCCGTGGTCACCAGGACCCAGTCCTGAATGCCGAATCTGCGGCCCTCTAGAAGATGAGCACTCTGCAACCACCACAGGAGGGACACCCTTGTCCTTGGTGACAGGGTTATCCGCTGATGCATCTGAAGATGCGACCCGGACCATTTGTCCAGCAGGTCCCACTGGAAAATTCTTGCGTGGAATCTGCCGAATGGGATTGCTTCTTAGGAAGCCACCATTTTACCCAGAACCCTTGTGCATTGATGCACTGAGACTTGGCTCGGTTTTAGGAGGTTCCTGACTAGCTCGGATAACTCCCTGGCTTTTTCCTCCGGGAGAAAAGCCTTTTTCTGGACTGTGTCCAGGATCATCCCTAGGAACAGAAGACAAGTCGTCGGAACCAGCTGCGATTTTGGAATATTGAGAATGCAATCGTGCTGCCGCAACACTACCTGAAATAGTGCTACACCGACCTCCAACTGTTCCCTGGATCTTACCCTTATCAGGGAATCGTCCAAGTAAAGGATAACTAAAATTCCCTTCCTTCGAAGGAATATCATCATTTCGGCCATTACCTTGGTAAAGACCCGGGGTGCCGTGGACCATCCATACGGCAGCGTCTGAACTGATAGTGACAGTTCTGTACCATAAACCTGAGGTACCCTTGATGAGAAGGGTAAATTTTGACATGAAGGTAAGTATCCTTGATGTCCCGAGACATCATGTAGTCCCCTTCTTCCAGGTTCGCAATCACTGCTCTGAGTGACTCAATCTTGAAATTGAACCTCTGTATTTAAGTGTTCAAAGATTTTAGATTTAGAATCGGTCTCACCGAGCCGTCCGGCTTCGGTACCACAACAGTGTGGAATAATACCCCGTTCCCTGTTGCAGGAGGGGTACCTTGTTATCACCTGCTGGGAATACAGCTTGTGAATGGCTTCCAAAACAGTCTCCCTGTCAGAAGGAGCCATCGGTAAAGCCGACTTTAGGAAACGGCGAGGGGGAGACGTCTCGAATTCTAATTTGTACCCCTGAGATATCACCTGAAGGATCCAGGGGTCTACTTGCGAGTGAGCCCACTGCGCGCTGAAATTCATTGAGACGGGCCCCCCACCGTGCCTGATTCTGCTTGTAAAGCCCCAGCGTCATACTGAGGGCTTGGCAGAGGCGGGAGAGGGTTTCTGTTCCTGGGAACTGGCTGATTTCTGCAGCCTTTTTCCTCTCCCTCTGTCACGGGGCAGAAATGAGGAATCTTTTGCCCGCTTGTCCACGAAAAGACTGCGCCTGATAATACGGCGTCTTCTCATGTTGAGAGGCGACCTGGGGTACAAACGTGGATTTCCCAGCTGTTGCCGTGGCCACCAGGTCTGAAAGACCGACCCCAAATAACTCCTCCCTTTAATAAGGCAATACTTCCAAATGCCGTTTGGAATACGCATCACCTGACCACTGACATGTCCATAACCCTCTACTGGTAGAAATGGACAACGCACTTTGACTTGATGCCAGTCGGCAAATATTCCGCTGTGCATCACGCATATATAGAAATGCATCTTTTAAATGCTCTATAGGCAATAATATACTGTCCCTATCTAGGGTATCAATATTTTCAGTCAGGGAATCCGACCACGCCAACCCAGCACTGCACATCCAGGCTGAGGCGATTGCTGGTCGCAGTATAACACCAGTATGTGTGTAAATACATTTTAGGATACCCTCCTGCTTTCTATCAGCAGGATCCTTAAGGGCGGCCATCTCAGGAGAGGGTAGAGCCCTTACAAGCGTGAGCGCTTTATCCACCCTAGGGGGTGTGTTTCCCAACGCACCCTAACCTCTGGCGGGAAAGGATATAATGCCAATAACATTTTAGAAATTATCAGTTGTTATCGGGGGAAAACCACGCATCATCACACACCTCATTTAATTTCTCAGATTCAGGAAAACTACAGGTAGTTTTTCCTCACCGAACATAATACCCCTTTTTGGTGGTACTCGTATTATCAGAAATGTGTAAAAACATTTTTCATTGCCTCAATCATGTAACGTGTGGCCCTACTGGAAGTCACATTTGTCTCTTCACCGTCGACACTGGAGTCAGTATCCGTGTCGGCGTCTATATCTGCCATCTGAGGTAACGGGCGCTTTAGAGCCCCTGACTACCTATGAGACGTCTGGACAGGCACAAGCTGAGTAGCCGGCTGTCTCATGTCAACCACTGTCTTTTATACAGAGCTGACACTGTCACGTAATTTCTTCCAACAGTTCATCCACTCAGGTGTCGACCCCCTAGGGGGTGACATCACTATTACAGGCAATCTGCTCCGTCTCCACATAATTTTTCTCCTCATACATGTCGACACAAATGTACCGACATACAGCACACACACAGGGAATGCTCTGATAGAGGACAGGACCCCACTAGCCCTTTGGGGAGACAGAGGGAGAGTTTGCCAGCACACACCAGAGCGATATATATATACAGGGATAACCTTATATAAGTGTTTTTCCCCTTATAGCTGCTGTATCTTTAATACTGCGCGTAATTAGTGCCCCCCCTCTCTTTTTTAACCCTTTCTGTAGTGTAGTGACTGCAGGGGAGAGACAGGGAGCTTCCCTCCAACGGAGTTGTGAGGGAAAATGGCGCCAGCGTGCTGAGGAGATAGGCTCCGCCCCCTTATCGGTGGCCTTATCTCCCGTTTTTTTTATGTATTTTGGCAGGGGTTAAATGCATCCATATAGCCCAGGAGCTATATGTGATGCTTTTTTTGCCATCCAAGGTGTTTATTATTGCGTCTCAGGGCGCCCCCCCCAGCGCCCTGCACCCTCAGTGACCGGAGTGTGAAGTGTGCTGAGAGCAATGGCGCACAGCTGCAGTGCTGTGCGCTACCTTGTTGAAGACCGGACGTCTTCTGCCGCCGATTTTCCGGACCTCTTCTGCCTTCTGGCTCTGTAAGGGGGCCGGCGGCGCGGCTCTGGGACCCATCCAGGCTGGACCTGTGATCGTCCCTCTGGAGCTAATGTCCAGTAGCCTAAGAAGCCCAATCCACTCTGCACGCAGGTGAGTTCGCTTCTTCTCAACTTAGTCCCTCGATGCAGTGAGCCTGTTGCCAGCAGGTCTCACTGAAAATAAAAAACCTAAACTAAAACTTTCACTAAGAAGCTCAGGAGAGCCCCTAGTGTGCACCCTTCTCGTTCGGGCACAAAGATCTAACTGAGGCTTGGAGGAGGGTCATAGGGGGAGGAGCCAGTGCACACCAGATAGTCCTAAAGCTTTCTTTAGATGTGCCCAGTCTCCTGCAGAGCCGCTATTCCCCATGGTCCTTACGGAGTCCCCAGCATCCACTTAGGACGAGAGAGAGAGTGTGAGAGTGAGAGAGTGTGAGAGTGTGAGAGTGTGAGAGTGTGAGAGTGTGAGAGTGTGAGAGTGAGAGAGTGAGAGAGAGATATATATATATATATATATATATATATATATAAATAATGAAGCAGCCCGGCACTCCCTAAATGTATTCAATAGCCGGCCCAGGTGCCCTCCGGGGTTTTGTAGCAATACGTTGAAAGAATTCGGCGGCACTCCAGGACTTCCAAATAGTAAAATGTGTATTTAAGACATCACAAAATACAACATGTGACCGACGTTTCGGGGCCCTTGAAAAAAGGGGCTAAGGGCCCCGAAACGTCGGTCACATGTTGTATTTTGTGATGTCTTAAATACACATTTTACTATTTGGAAGTCCTGGAGTGCCGCCGATTTCTTTCAACGTGTGTATATATATATATATATATATATTATATACATATATGGATACAGTCCCCCAATAAGGCCCTTTGGAGAGACAGAGAGAGAGTATGCCAGCACACACCCAGCGCCACCGGACACTGGAATAAAATCCCAGTCAGTACAGCGCTTTTATAAATATACTCACTGCGCCAATTAAATGTGCCCCCCCCCCCCCTCTTTTTTGCCCTCTGTACTTGTGTTCAGCAGGGGAGAGTCCAGGGAGCCAGCTTCTCTGCAGCGTGCTGTGGACAAAATGGCGCTGGCTAGTGCTGAGGAATCAAGCTCCGCCCCCTTACCGGCAGGCTTCGATCCCGCTCAAATCTTTATACTGGCGGGGGTTTTTGCAATATACTGCCTCCGCAGTATATATCTATGCCAGTGTCCCCAGAGGGTTAATAATTGCTGCCCAGGGCGCACCCCCCTGCGCCCTGCACCCATACAGTGCCGCCAGTGTGTGTGTGTGTGTGTGTTGGGAGCATTGGCGCTGCGCGTTACCTCATAGAAGATCAGAAGTCTTCTGCCGCCTTTGACGTCTTCTATCTTCTCATACTCACCCGGCTTCTATCTTCCGGCTCTGTGAGGACGGCTGCGCGGCTCCGGGGTGAGACCTGCGTTCCGACCCTCTGGAGCTAATGGTGTCCAGTAGCCTAAGAAGCAGAGCCTATCATTTAAGTAGGCCTGCTTCTCTTCCCTCAGTCCCACGATGCAGGGAGCCTGTTGCCAGCAGTGCTTCCTGAAAATAAAAAAACCTAACAAAAAGCCTTTTTTCAGAGAAACTCAGTAGAGCTCTCCTGCAGTGCACCCAGTCTCCTCTGGGCGCAGGATCTAACTGAGGTCTGGAGGAGGGGCATAGAGGGAGGAGCCAGTGCACACCCATCTAAAGTCTTTAGAGTGCCCATGTCTCCTGCGGAGCCCGTCTATACCCCATGGTCCTTACGGAGTCCCCAGCATACTCTAGGACGTAAGAGAAAAACAAGACACCTGGCATGTAGCGCTAGGATATACACAATTACACTGTACTCATATGGACATAGCTCCTAGCTCTGTACATACTGTTACATATAACATGTGTGAGCTGGTAACTGCAATGGTCATGACAAGATACACATGCATATAAATAAGCGTGACCTGCCATTTGTATTGTATGCCCCTGATGAAACCAGCATGTGGGAAATCTGCCGAGTGATGGCTGTGACTTGCTGCATATTACAAAAGAGAACATCTACAAGATATTTGTACAGCAGCTTACACACGGAGGTGAGCAAGCTTCTTTTGCAGCTATAACTGTTATGTATCCCTTAGTTTAACTGGATTTGATTCGTGTTCTGGACAAATCTAGCCATTGTTTAAAGCACAGGTTCTCAAACTTGGTCCTCAGGACCACAAACAGTTCATGCTTTCCAAACACTGAACCAAATCAAACATCAGATGGTGTAAGATGTACAACCACCTACACATGTAACATAGAATTTGACGGCCGATAAGAACCACTTGGCCGATTTAGTCTGCCCCCCCCCCCCCTTTTTTTTTTACACCATATTTTTTTATCTCAAACCTTATTTGATCCTCATTTCTTTGTAAGAATATCCTTAGGTCTATCCCATGCATGTTTAAATTGCTCTACTGTCTTAGCCTTTACCACCTCTGATGGGAGGCTAATTCACTTGTCCACTACCCTTTCTGTGGGGATATATCCAGAGTGTATCCCATACTGGCAATTATGGGTGGGAGTGTGGAGTCACAATGTGGAGGGGTATTTTGCTGCTAAATTTGGTTTGCAATAGGAGATACTTCTCCACGACATATGCCGAAGAAGAATGGAAATCATTCTCAGGGTTCTGGTGCTGTGCGTGCCCGTCCATTGAAAGGTATATTTTAGGATTGCTCAACATGCATCCTTCCAGCTTTTGTGGAACCACACATGCCAGCATGCCCTGCCACAGTTTTGCCATTAGGGAATGCTAGTACTGTGGCAGGGCATGCTGACATTTGTCGTTCCACAACAGCTGCAGGGCTGGTCACATGTTAAGCATCCCTGGTATATTTAAAAAAAAAAACAAAAAAAAACACAAAACACATTCTCCTTCTCCTTTGCTTGTGTATTCCCGGTGACAACAGAGATTAGTCGCTTACCATAGTATCACTGTTAAGCCACTTGGTCTCAAAGCTTGGCACGGGTGGAGTGTCCAGACGTTCTACCACTCCTTTACTCTCCAAGGATTTTTCAGCCCCGCAGCCAAGGTCTTTCTTATGAACCTTGAGTCCAGGTGTGCAGAACTTGGGCGGATGAGGAGAGTCCACAATTTCTCTATCTAGACAACAAATATTTCCATTATGCTCCATAAATTATTGCTATGTTTAGTTTTGTGCTGCTACACGGTGTTAAGATCAGACTCCAACCACTTGCCCGATAGGACAGATTTTCTTTGGGTATTTATTAGCATCAATATAAAATGGTAGCTGCTTAATCAATTTAGTAATACTTTTCAGGTGCATGAGGGGTTATTCTAAACAAGATATGGATAAGCCACCAGGCCTCTTTGCAAATATATGCATCTCTGAATTTTCTATTATCATGTAGTGCTCAAGTCTTACTGTTGATACTTCTTGGTGTGCTGGGGGAGAAAAAGTTTCCTTTTTCTTATTTATTAGCATAAAACACAAGGATGTCTCCTTCTCCTCTCTCATTACAGGAGGGCTCACAGCAGCTACATACCAGGAGCACAAAGTCCGATATACCCAGGTCCATACCAGTCTGTAATCATTACAGGGGACATTGCTGATAATACACGGCACGGGAACTTACCACTTCTCAGTGACTGGTAGGCAGGTAGAGTAAAGTGACATTTCATGTCCCTTGTGGAGCTTGTTAGGGTGGCAGCATCATCCAACACACTGAAATATCCAACAGAAGGGAAAGTAAATAGAAAGTTTATTATACACAAACCTTATATATTATATAAACAAAAATGGTTACCACAACAGGTCTCAGGCGCTTATCTATGAATAAGCCTTTGGAATGACCCACATCAGTGTTCTGGTTACGTGATGTATATTCTAAAATCAAATAAAATAAATAACATAGTGTAAAACTGTTAAAAAAGGGAAGTGTATTTCGCTCCCTAGTGCAGACCCGTACCGAATTCGATGGTCTGCTATGTAAGCAGACAGAATCGCTTAGTGTATAAGAGGAATCTCCAAATGGCATGCGTCCTAGTCTTCCCTCTACCACTGTGGAACGTTTTCTTCAGATAGCTCACACGTGGTAATATGTAAATGAAGAGGAATTTAATAGTGCATTATTGTAAGACACCCTTAGCGGCACACAAAGTGAAATGGACTCTCACCGGATGTATTGGTCTACGGGTCACCGTAGACACATATGCATGCAATGAGTGGCTTTAGTTCTCATAGACCCTCCTCTCCTGGTTGCCAATATGCGATGATATATAAAAGAGAGGGACTGTATGGTGTATTATTGTTTGATAATTTATTAAGCAAGCCACACACAAACAAAATAAAATTGAACAGGTGGACTCTCACCAGATGTGATGGTCTACAGGTGTTAGTAGACAAAAAGCGCATTAATAATGAGCCCAGGCGTCCCCGGAAGTCTTCATCAATCGCCAAGTGAGTCCTCCACGTGTCCAAGAGATACCTCAACCAACGCGTTTCAACAACAGAGTGTTGTCTTTTTCAAGGTGTAGAGGTATCTGCCTATACGCGGTATTTATACATAACCATTGTTCAACCTAAAAAAGCCTATTTCCAGACATGGAATTACTACTTCTAAAAACCCCATAGACATGACGTAGTCCGTGTTCTTCCGGTTATCCGGTCCAAAGTTTGATTTTTGCTCGTGTTCCCGCCCGTATTTGGCATTCTCTAATGTCGATATGCGGCCGGTCACGTGGACGTTCCCTCCGGCGGAAGTGCATCGTGTTGTTATGGTCCTGTTTCCTGCCGTGAACTCCTGGCGGAAGTGTAGTATAGTTTTGGTCCGCTTCACTGGCGGAAGTGTGTCACGTCATTTGTTCCTTAAATGCACAGTCGCTGACTGGGATACTGGAGTTCATATCTAGAGTGATATTGCAGGACCGCAGTGCCGGGCGCCATTTTGTTGAGGACCAACCATATTCCGTTGTTTATAGAAATGAAACAAACACCGGATTAATATCAAGTTTGCATGCAAAGAGGGAAAATTCCTACTCTAACGGCATTCTTTACTATCAATGTAAATACCAAAATAAAACAATTATTCATAGATAAGCGCCTGAGACCTGTTGTGGTAACCATTTTTGTTTATATGTACTTGAGTGCTGGTGAGACTCTTACCACTAGGTTATAGGCTGCTATCAGCGCATGAGTGTGTGTTCACATCCTTTTACAATTTGTCCTTTCACCATTTTGAACACACATCTGCAGCTATGTTTCACAATAGAGATGATAGACTTAGGAAATTTGATTCCCTATTTTCCATGTCTACTGTTGAAAACAATATATCAGACGAGGACCTAGATAATGTCCTCCGTAAACTGGAAACAGTTCTTTTGAAAGAAAATAAGGTTTGGTGGGAGGTGGTGACTCTAGAGAAATATCTTAAAACCAAAATTATACCGAGAGGGCTTAAGATTAATAAAAAAGCTAGTTTCACCACAGCCTCTGAACAATTCAAGCAAAACTGGGAACAAATCATTGATGACTGTTCCTTTAAACTCATGGAGCTCATTATTAGTGAGCGTAAGAGGGATCTAAGAGCCTTTGATGATGAGATCAAAGGTTTTAGGGAAATTATTATTCCATTTATGGATCAAACAGACTTTAAAGAAAAAGAACTTAAGATAGAATCCAGGATAGAAAGATCTGAGAAAGCCATTACCACGAGGAAAATAAACAAATTTAAGAGAGACATGAGAGAGGCAGGTCTTGATAAGACTGAACTGGGGGAATCAGAGAAAGGCCCAACATCTGAACATACTTGTATAGGTAATAAACAGGACCATAAGAATAATAAAAGGGAACTTCCCCAGGATAGACCACCAAAATATAAAGGCAATTCGAACAACAACATTAGGAGATGGAGAATAGGGGAGAGAGACCCCAAGTATCAACATGGGAGGTACCCCCCTGATCAAAAAGAATAATATGTCACATACGAGAGAAACCCCAGATTAAAGAGAGGACCTAATTCCAACTACTGGGAGACAACTTCCCATTGGAGGAATCCAAGGCAGGAGAATAGATCCAACAGGGGACAATGGGGAGGAAGTGAGTGGCAAAGTCCACTCCACACAAGGAACAGATTCCAACCATTGGAAGAAACTAAATATCGGACCCCTTTTTTAGAGAGAAGAGGGAGATTCAAGGACCCCAATTGAGGAAACAACAACGTGGCACAAGAGGAGGCCAAAAAAAAAAAAGGAAAAGGAATAGTAAAAAGGTCCCTACGACCATTGAATCTCACACACAATTAGAGCAGGTGGAGAAAGTAAAAATCTTCAACCTAAGTTCCCATATACTTTTAGAAGCTGAACGTTCCTTATTAGAAAAGGGACTCAAATATGCCCCGTCCACAAAAGCTAACCAATTTGACCTTTTCATTGATTTAGAAAAGTTCACTAGAAAGCTTACATTAAAGAAATTTTTCAAAATTAAGGAAAGTGAAGCTGCTGCTATAGAAATAGGCGCTTCCTCCACCTTCAGGCCTAAGTCCACTTTCTACCCTGCGCATCTGAAAGGATGCTTTATAGAGACTTTCATCCATGCAGTACGGGAAGATTGTGAGAAATTGGAAAAAGGGCGAATCCAATGCAATCTGACCCCCCAGGAGAGAAAAGCCATCAAAACTCTTACATCCAATAACGAGCTAATAATTAAGCCCGCAGATAAGGGGGGCGGGATTGTCCTGCTGGACAAAAAAAGACTATGAAAGTGAGCTGTATCGCCAACTGGGTGACAAAACAACGTATAAGAAGTTACGGGGTGATCCATCAAAGAGAATGCAGATTCAATTGAAAGAGTTAATTGACAAGTTCAATAAAAAAGGAGTAATCACGGATAGTGAATGTAAATTCCTATTTATAGAACACCCTATTATTCCTACAATATATGCCTTACCGAAAATGCATAAGAGTCTTACTAGTCCCCCAGGGAGACCAATAGTCTCAGGGGTAGACTCAATGACTGCAAACTTATCACAAATGATTGACCATCATCTTCAACCCCTAGTGTCATCAATTCACTCCCATTTGAGGGACACAGGAGATGTTTTACGTCTTCTAAATAAGATCACATGGAGAGAAAACTATTTCCTGATAACAGCAGACGTGAGTGCCCTCTACACCAGCATAGACCACCAATTGGGACTGAATGCGGTCAAGGAGAGACTTTCGAAATCTGACATATCCAACAATATGCAAGAATTTTTGATGGACAGTATCAGCTTTATTCTGCATAACAATTATTTCATCTTTAACGAGGAGTTTTTTCTGCAAAAGTGTGGGACTGCCATGGGCACCAGGTTCGCCCCTAGTTACGCGAACATCTTCATGGGTGCCTGGGAAGACCGTTATGTTTGGACTGACGGCACACATGGGGCGAACCTGGTGTCCTGGCATAGGTATATAGATGACATTCTATTCATTTGGGATGGGGATGAAGAGACTCTTAAACACTTCTGTACCCATCTCAATACAAACGACCAACATGTCAAATTGACTTTTGACATCAGTCGAGAGCAGGTTAATTTCCTCGATCTTAATATATATGTAGAGGGAGGAAGTCTCAAAACAAAAACATATATTAAACCCACAGACTCGAGATCCTACATAGACAGATCGAGTTGCCATCATGCCAATTGGCTAGATGGTATACCTAGTAGTCAATTCACACGATTGAGGAGGAATTGTACTGATCAACAGGCCTTCTCAATCCAAGCATCTGAGATGGAGAATCGTTTTATGAATTCCGGTTATGACGAACAGATATTGAAGAAATCATTGGAAGACGTCTCTAAATTAGACAGAAATATTCTTGTGAATCCAACACACAAAGAGAAGACGGAACAAAATGAAAGATACAAATGGGCATTTATCACTGGATATTCATCCCAACACAATAAAGTGAGGAACATCTTGAGGAAACATTGGTCGATCCTCAAAAAGGACCCTGTAATCGGATTGGAATTACCCGAGAAACCTGTATGTATATACAGAAAAGCATCTAACATACAGTCAAAATTGGTCCATAGTTTTCATACCACACCCTCTGGACCCACTATTGCATCGAAGGGTTTTTATAGGTGCGGTTCTTGTATTGCATGCAAATGTATTGCCAATACATTTGGTAACAAAAAGGAAGAGGTTGACATTAACAATAGAAAATTCATAATAAAGGATTTTACCACGTCATACACTAAATGTCATATACTGCATAGAATGCAGCTGCAACAAGTTTTATATTGGCAGAACCAGTAGGTCTTTAAAAGTTAGGATGGGGGAGCACATCCGGAATGTAAAGAAGGGCCTGGAAACCCACGCCCTATCAACACATTTTAAAAAAATCCATAATTCAAATCCCAGTGACATTATAAATTTTTATGCATTAAAGAAGGTTGTGCCAGATAGAAGAGGTGGGGATCCAATTAAAAAACTGGCCAAAATCGAAATGCAGACCATCTTTAATTACAAAACATTGGAGCCATCGGGTCTCAATAAGGACTTTGAGACCAAATGGTTTTTATAACGATGGTAAAGAATACTGTTTTAAATAAGAATTGTCTCCTTTTCAAAAAAACTCTTTTTAAATCTTTCATGAATATATGTTCTGTTTTTATTTCAATATTTATGATTGTTTTATTTTGGTATTTACATTGATAGTAAAGAATGCCGTTAGAGTAGGAATTTTCCCTCTTTGCATGCAAACTTGATATTAATCCGGTGTTTGTTTCATTTCTATAAACAACGGAATATGGTTGGTCCTCAACAAAATGGCGCCCGGCACTGCGGTCCTGCAATATCACTCTAGATATGAACTCCAGTATCCCAGTCAGCGACTGTGCATTTAAGGAACAAATGACGTGACACACTTCCGCCAGTGAAGCGGACCAAAACTATACTACACTTCCGCCAGGAGTTCACGGCAGGAAACAGGACCATAACAACACGATGCACTTCCGCAGGAGGGAACGTCCACGTGACCGGCCGCATATCGACATTAGAGAATGCCAAATACGGGCGGGAACACGAGCAAAAATCAAACTTTGGACCGGATAACCGGAAGAACACGGACTACGTCATGTCTATGGGGTTTTTAGAAGTAGTAATTCCATGTCTGGAAATAGGCTTTTTTAGGTTGAACAATGGTTATGTATAAATACCGCGTATAGGCAGATACCTCTACACCTTGAAAAAGACAACACTCTGTTGTTGAAACGCGTTGGTTGAGGTATCTCTTGGACAAGTGGAGGACTCACTTGGCGATTGATGAAGACTTCCGGGGACGCCTGGGCTCATTATTAATGCGCTTTTTGTCTACTAACACCTGTAGACCATCACATCTGGTGAGAGTCCACCTGTTCAATTTTATTTTGTTTGTGTGTGGCTTGCTTAATAAATTATCAAACGATAATACACCATACAGTCCCTCTCTTTTATATATCATCGCATATTGGCAACCAGGAGAGGAGGGTCTATGAGAACTAAAGCCACTCATTGCATGCATATGTGTCTACGGTGACCCGTAGACCAATACATCCGGTGAGAGTCCATTTCACTTTGTGTGCCGCTAAGGGTGTCTTACAATAATGCACTATTAAATTCCTCTTCATTTACATATTACCACGTGTGAGCTATCTGAAGAAAACGTTCCACAGTGGTAGAGGGAAGACTAGGACGCATGCCATTTGGAGATTCCTCTTATACACTAAGCGATTCTGTCTGCTTATATAGCAGACCATCGAATTCGGTACGGGTCTGCACTAGGGAGCGAAATACACTTCCCTTTTTTAACAGTTTTACACTATGTTATTTATTTTATTTGATTTTAGAATATACATCACGTAACCAGAACACTGATGTGGGTCATTCCAAAGGCTTATTCATAGATAAGCGCCTGAGACCTGTTGTGGTAACCATTTTTGTTTATATGTACTTGAGTGCTGGTGAGACTCTTACCACTAGGTTATAGGCTGCTATCAGCGCATGAGTGTGTGTTCACATCCTTTTACAATTTGTCCTTATATATTATATATTTTACATCAGAACACAGCACAGGCCTATCATTTGTCTCTTATAGTCACAACTTTATACTCCGATGCAGAACAGATTATTGCTGACACTTGTATTCCAGTACATTATTTTTAAATAAACACAAATCAGTTGTACACAGGTAGCAAAGACCAGTACATTATCTTGTATGCTGGTTATTATACCTAGTATAACGTGCTCTGCCTGGCGCAAAGTGTATAGCGTGCTCTGCCTGGCGCAAAGTGTATAGCGTGCTCTGCCTGGCGCAAAGTGTAGAACGTGCTCTACCTGGCGTAGTGTGTATAGGAGGTTCTACCTAGTGCAATGTGTATAAGCATCACTACTGTGTGGTGTAATGTGAATTGGCACGATTATGCGGCCACGGCCCTAAATTTTTGCTGCGCTCCTTTGGCGCGCACTGTCCATGCTTTAGAGCAGGGCTGGCCAAACCGGTCCTCGAGATCTACCAACAGTTTATGTTTTCCAGGCCTCCTGGAGATCTGTAGAATTGTCAGTTAGGAATGAATGCAGCACATCTTAATTAGTAATGACTACACCTGTGCACCAGCTAGGTGGTCTGGAAAATGTGTACTGTTGGTAGATCTCGAGGACTGGTTTGGCCAGCCCTGCTTTAGAGTGTAGGAGGAGGAGCACCAATTCCCTTTCTGCCGAAGGACGCAAAATGTCTAGTTACAGCCCAGCAGCATTGTCACCCCCCCCCCCTCTCACTTGCAACACTTTTGTAGTGTCCAAATCAGCAAAAACGAGTTTTATGGTAAGAACTTACCTTTGTTAAAACTCTCTGCGAGGTACACTGGGCTCCACAAGGATAGACATAGGGGGTGTAGAGTAGGATCTTGATCTGAGGCCCCAACAGGCTGAAAAGCTTTGACTGTTCCCAGAATGCATAGCGCCGCCTCCTCTATAACCCCACCTCCCTGCACAGGAGCTCAGTTTTTAGTTAACCAGCCCAATGCAGTAGCAGGAAGAGAGACGACAATGGTTAGTAGCCACGACAGGAGAAGTGTTAGCTTCTTTGGGTTGGTATGGCATTAGCTGCTAAGTGCGTCAGTGTGGAGCCCAGTGTACCTCGCAGAAATAGTTTTAACAAAGGTAAGTTCTTACCATAAAACTCGTTTTCTGCTGCGGGGTACACTGGGCTCCACAAGGATAGACATAGGGGATGTCCTAAAGCAGTTCCTTATGGGAGGGGACGCACTGTAGCGGGCACAAGAACCCTGCGTCCAAAGGAAGCATCCTGGGAAGCGGCAGTATCGAAGGCATAGAACCTTATGAACGTGTTCACAGAGGACCACGTAGCCGCCTTGCACAATTGTGCAAGGGTAGTACCACGGCGGGCCGCCTAAGAAGGTCCAACAGACCGAGTAGAATGGGCCGTAATGTGAGCAGGAGCTGACAGACCAGCCCTCACATAAGCATGTGCAATCACCATTCTAATCCATCTGGCCAAAGTCTGCTTATGAGCAGGCCAGCCACGTTTGTGAAATCCAAACAGCACAAAGAGAGAATCAGATTTCCTAATAGAAGCAGTTCTCTTCACATAGATACAGAGAGCCCGTACCAAATCGAAAGACCGCTCTTTGGAAGACAGATCAGGAGAAACAAGTGCCGGAACCACAATCTCCTGGTTAAGGTGGAACGAAGAAACCACCTTAGGCAAATATCCGGGACGAGTCCTAAGGACCGCCCGCTCACGGTGAAATATCAGATATGGGGAACTACAGGACAAGGCACCCAAATCCGACACTCTTCTAGCTGAAGCAATAGCCAGCAGAAACACCACCTTAAGAGAAAGCCACTTAAGATCAGCTGAACCAAGAGGTTCAAACGGAGACTCTTGTAATGCCTCCAAAACCACCGACAAGTCCCAAGGAGCCACAGGCGGGACATAGGGAGGTTGGATACGCAACACACCCTGAGTAAAGGTATGCACATCAGGTAAGGTCGCAATTTTTCTCTGAAACCACACCGACAAGGCATATATTTGAACCTTGAGGGAGGCCAGACGCAGGCCTAAGTCTAGGTCCTACTGAAGAAAAGCCAACAACTTGGTTATACTAAACTTGGAAGCGTCATAATCGTTAGATGTGCACCGAACAAAGTAAGAATGCCAGACCCTATAGTAAACCCGAGCCGGTTTCCGGGCCCGCAACATAGTTTTAATGACTGCCTCAGAAAACCCTTTAGCCCTCAAGACGGAAGCTTCAAGAGCCATGCCGTCAAAGACAGCCGGGCTAGGTCCTGGTAGACACAGGGGCCCTGAACGAGGAGGTCTGGGTGTTGTGGAAGTAGAATTGGACGCTCTGACGATAGGCCTTGCAGGTCTGAGAACCAGTGCCGTCTGGGCCACGCTGGAGCTATGAGGAGCAGATTTCCTTTTTCTTGCTTGAACTTCCGAATTACCCTGGGCAGAAGTGACACCGGAGGGAACACGTACGGCAGCCGAAACCTCCACGGCACCGCCAGCGTATCCACGAATGCTGCTTGAGGATCCCTTGTCCTTGCTCCGAAGCGCCATCAGATCTACGTCTGGAAGGCCCCACTTTTCCACTAGGAGTTGAAACACTTCTGGATGGAGGCCCCACTCGCCGGCATGTACGTCCTGACGACTGAGAAAGTCCGCTTCCCAATTCAGGACTCCCGGAATGAATATTGCCGATATGGGCGGTAGATGGCGTTCCGCCCAATGTAGAATCCGTGAGACTTCCTTCATTGCCAAACGGCTTTGAGTGCCGCCTTGATGATTTATGTAAGCCACTGTGGTGGCGTTGTCCGACTGTACTTGAACAGGACGGTTCTGAATTAAATGCCGGGCCAGGTTCAACGCATTGAAGACCGCATGCAATTCCAGAATGTTGATCGAGAGGAGGGATTCCTCCTTGTTCCACTGACCCTGAAGGGAGTGTTGCTCCAGTATCGCGCCCCAACCTCTTAGACTGGCATCTGTCGTCAACAGGACCCAGTTGGATATCCAGAAGGGACGGCCCCTGCACAATTGTCGGTCCTGGAGCCACCAGAGCAGCGACAGATGGACCTCCGGAGTCAATGAGATCATGTGAGACCTGATCCGGTGAGGCAGGCCATCCCACTTGGCTAGAATCAGCTTCTGGAGGGGGTGAGAATGGAATTGAGCATACTCCACCATGTCGAAAGCTGATACCATGAGGCCCAGCACCTGCATCGCCGAATGTATCGACACTTGCGGACGAGAAAGGAAGCAACGAATCCTGTCCTGAAGCATCAGGACTTTCTCCTGAGACAAGAACAACCTCTGGTTTTGAGTGTCCAATAGCGCTCCCAGGTGCACCATACTCTGAGTAGGGACCAGGGAGGATTTCTTCCAGTTGATGAGCCGCCCGTGGGCTTGTAGAAACCGGACAGTCATATCCAGATGACGTAGGAGAAGTTCTGGGGAATTTGCCAGGATTAACAAGTCGTCCAGATACGGCAGTATCCTGACCCCTTGACGGCGGAGTACCACCGTCATCACCGCCATAACTTTGGTGAAGACTCGCGGAGCCGTAGTTAAACCAAAAGGTAACGCCCGAAACTGGTAATGGAGGTTGCCAATCGCAAACCTCAGGTATTGCTGATGTGACGCTGCTATAGGAATATGTAGGTAAGCATCCTGTATGTCCAGGGAGACCATGTAGTCCCCAGGTTCCAAGGCCAGAACTATAGAGCGAAGGGTTTCCATACGGAACTTGGAAACCTTCACAAACTTGTTCAATGCCTTGAGGTTGAGAATGGGCAGGGAAGACCCATTCGGTTTCGGGACTAGAAACAGCGGAGAATAGTACCCCCGGCCCCTCTGAGCAAGAGGCACCTGTACTACGACTCCTGTATCCAGGAGGGTCTGTACCACCGAATGTAAAGTATTTGCCTTTGTCTGTCCGGCAAAATCGATGAGGGGGTCAGTTTTTGAAGGCTATGGCGTAACCTCGAGTGACGACTTCCCGTACCCAGGCATCTGAAGTGGTCTTCAACCATTCCTGGGTATACCCTAGAAGCCGGCCCCCCACCCTGGGATCCCCCAGGGGGAGGCCCACCCCGTCATGCGGCAGGCTTATCGGTCTTGGAAGCTGGCCGACGGGCCGCCCAGGCTCTTTTGGGCTTCGGCTTACCAGGGTTGGAAGTGCTGGCCTGCTTGTTGTAAGCCTGACCTTTTGCTTTACCTGAAGGACGAAAGGGGCGAAAGGAAGTACATTTAACCTTCGACACAGAAGAAACGGTACTTGGCAGACAGGCAGTTTTGGCAGTAGCCAAGTCAGCCACTATCTTATTTAAGTCCTCCCTAAACAGAATATCTCCCTTGAAAGGGAGTACCTCCAGGGTTTTTCTGGAGTCCAGATCCCCAGACCAGGATCTCAGCCACAATATCCGGCGAGCCAGGACTGATGTAGTAGAGGCCTTGGCTGATAGGATACCGGCATCAGAAGCCGCCTCTTTAATATAATGAGAAGCTGTGACAATATATGACAAGCATTGTCTAGCATGGTCAAGAGAGATTTCAGCTTCTAACTCCAAGGCCCGTGCTTCAATAGCCTCTGCTGCCCATGTAGCTGCAATAGTGGGCCTTTGGCAGCACCCGTGACAGTGTAAATCGCTTTCAGACAACCCTCCACACGTTTATCCGTAGGCTCTTTTAGAGACGTGACGGTAGTGACAGGTAGAGCTGAGGAAACCACCATGCTAGCCACATGCGAGTCTACTGGAGGAGGCGTTTCCCAATTTTTAGACAGCTCTGGTGCGAGGGGATAGCGAGCCAGCATCTTCTTTTGAGGCACAAACTTCTTACCCGGGTTTTCCCAGGGTTCCTGACGTATATCCACTAGGTGGTCAGAGTGAGGTAAAACTTGTTTAACCACCTTCTGACGCTTGAACCTATCTGGTTTCTTAGGAGGGACGGATGGCTCGGGATCATCCGTAATCTGTAAAATCAACTTAATGGCCTCCAAAAGATCAGGAACATCCACATGTGAACTACCCTCCCCCTCAGCAGTATCTGTGTCAGAATCTGTGGGGTCAGTGTAAGTGCCGTCTTCATCAGACGAGGTGTCAGTGACAGCAGTGGATTGTGAGGAGATAAGAGCTCGCTTAGAGGACCCCCCTGGGCTTGGGCGAGCGAGGGTCAGACTTTTTAGTAGTCAGGGACTGGTTTAACTTCTTGAATTGAGCAGATAAATTGTCCGCCCACGGCGGGTTAGCTGCAGGGACCAAATACGGTTGTACCGGCATAGGGGGTCCCGTAGGGGGTGTTAGTTTATTAACTAGCGTATGCAGAAGCGTGGAAAAAGCAGCCCACGGTGGGTCATTATGTACCTCCGTTGCCACAGTCCCACTGGAGGGCAAGGAGCCCCCAGAACCAGAGCCCACAGCTGCTATATTCTCCTCATATGCATCTGTGGCTTCAGCAACACCTGTAGTGTGTTCAGCCCCAGAACCGTTACCTTCAGAAGCAGATCTGATATAACTTGCAGTATAAGGTAACAGTACAATTGGCAGCAGCACAATACCTCTTACCCAAACCCCTGCGCAGTGTAATCAGCACAAGCAGAGATATAGGAGAGATATGGTGACTAAAATCAGAGAAAAATACGTATTAAAGTATTTCTTGTGAAAATCCTATATAAATATAAAACCCGACGCACCAAGCCCCTTCAGGTTATAGAATATAGGGATAGCAAGTTGAGTGAGAGACACGAAATGGAAACCACTCAGCAAGCTAATGCACCCACATATAGTCACAGTTGTACAATGCAGAGGTTATTACTAACAATAATACTGCACTGGACCAGCTTATATAGCTATGTAGTCAATAGATATAACACTGCACAGTAAGAACTGGATGTATATCACATGGTAATTGTACTAGGAAACCCTAAGTGCACTCTTTCTTAACTAACACTGTCTAATAGGCAGGTAGAATACTTAAGTGTCATGTAAAGTCACAGCGCTGACAACCAGGCGGCTTTACACAGGAGGATTTGCCCAAGCAGTCCCAGGAACAGTGTAGCTGAGAGAAATGGCGCCCAGATACTGACAGGGAGTGAGGGAGAGACAGATATGCAGCTTCAGGGCGGGAACATTTGCGGGAAATGGTGCCCTGGGGCTGGGGGAGGGGCTCCAGGTCTAAGCCTTATCCCCCTGCTGGCAAAACCACCGGGTACTGTGGGCTACTATTAAAATGGTTTTAAGGGAAAACCTGACCTGCACCCATGCCCTGGTGATCTAGTGGGATCGCCTGTACTGCCACAGTGTCCACTTCCAGCGCGCGCGGTCCGCCTCCCACTGACCGCGCCGGATCGCGATAAAGTACGGGTCCCACAAGCGGGACCCACTCACCACCTCCCGAAGCGCGGCCACGCAATCCCGGAGAGCCCCCGTCGTGTGTGCCTGACCATGGAAGAAAACCGGAGACTCCTGCTGTAGTTACCTGGCAACCAGGACTTGGGAGTGTACAGCGCCACTGGGGAGAGATGGAGCTGCAGCAGTGAATGTCACAAGACATATACACACTGCTGCAGCCCTTGAAGTCTTCACTTTTCTTCTCAAAAAGCTCTTAGGGCTGCCCAGAGCAGCACCTCTGTTATGTGCTTGCTATCTGCAGCACCAACTACAAAACTGAGCTCCTGTGCAGGGAGGCAGGGTTATAGAGGAGGCGGCGCTATGCATTCTGGGAACAGTCAAAGCTTTTCAGCCTGTTGGTACCTCAGATCAAGATCCTACTCTACACCCCCTATGTCTATCCTTGTGGAGCCCAGTGTACCCCGCAGCAGAAAGAGAATGGTTATCCAATCCCGATTAAGGGCATATTAATTGACCCCATTGCCTCTCCCTAAATATGCTGGCTCAATATGAAGAACTACCTCTTTCAGAATAATTTCCCTGATCACAAGCAATAGAAACATGCTTGCTGATGGGGGACAACTCATTTAAATTTTATTCTAGTATTTGTTTTTTCTTTACCAGAATAATTACTATTTGTCCATTGGTGGCAGAATCCATTTGTTTCTCTAACCGCACTGGATGCAGATATGTCCAGATCATTTCACATCATTGCTAATATTCTATACAAAGGACTCCCCTACCCATTATACCATGTTAACAGCATGGTGCAGAGCCTTGGCCACACATGAATGCACTTAGTCCTCGTCTACCCCATTATGAAGGAATTCTCCCAATTTTCTCTTTTCAGCCATCTCATTTGAAGGTTTCAGATACATAATATACTCTAAAAACATTTCACAAAGGAAAACTGTACCACTTTTACAGCTTTGTAGGAGACCCATATTCAGATATTCCCATCTGAGCATTGTCTCAGGTTAACTGACCAGTCTATAACAGTAGAGGCTTCTGGGCTGGGTAACACATGCAAGTCACCTCTTAAGTAACAAGAAAGTCAGGTTACTTTGGGGTCTATTCATGAAGCAGTGAAAAGTGTGGAGACGTGAGCCAGTGAAGAAGTTACCCATGGCAACCAATCAGCATTGAAGTAACATTTATAAATTTGCATACTATACAACTGTAATATGTATATAGTGTCACCTGGTCGTGGTACATGGGCCCACATATTTGCGCAAATGTGTGCTAAGAACTTCAATTATACTCCATGTTAATTGTGAGGGTTTATTTAAAATTATTTTACTATTAATGTTCTTAGTGCTAGGAGTGTGCACCTGCATTTCTCTTCCTCCAGCATAGTATTAGAAGCCTGAGCATGATAGCACCTCTTGATATCTTTAGTAATAGGGTGTGCAGTCCAGGCCCCCCTTTTTCCGATACTATACAATTGTACAGAGCAGCTGATTGGTTGCCATGGGCAACTTCTCCACTGGCTCACTTCTCCACTCATCACTGCTTCATGAATAGACCCCGAAATCTTAGGGCCCCTCCATTGGTGGCCATATCTGCAAGAGATCGCTTTTTACAGAACAATCTGCCTCATGTACAGTACCAAGTGTGATAATGCTACTGGCTAAACTTAGGTCAAATCATGGTATAAGTTATACCCTTACATCTGCCTGTTAAGTAATGGTTTTTAGTTTTGTACTAGGATTACTTAAAAAAAAAAAAAAAAAAAAATGAAACGCTCCCTTTATGGCATCTGGAATTCTTCCACACTACAACAATTCATACAGTATGTGTTACAGTATTGGGAACACTATTTTTATAAAAGACAGTTAACTTAAGTACAGCACAAAGTCTTACTCTGCGGCGCTGCCATGGTGCTCTATTTCACTGTCCCCATCCTGCAGACCACAGTCAGCTCTTTTCTTATGCACCTTCAGTCCCGGGGTGTAGAACACCGGTGCCAATGGGGAATCCACATTGGAGAAATCTATAAAGAATAATAAATGTTCTTTTTGTTGAGCATATAATGCTAGAGACCATCAAGAGACAACTAAGTGAGATTTAACAACATGCATGAATTTAATCTAACGGACGGTATTTCAGGTTGTTTAACCAATCGAACAAGTGTGCAGTTGAGCATGTTATATACAGTGCATCCAGAAAGTATTCACAGCACTTCACTTTTTCCACATTTTGTTATGTTACAGCCTTATTCCAAAATGAATATTCATATTCCCCCCCCCCCCCCCCCTCAAAATTCTATACACAATACCCCATAATGACAATGTGAAAACAGATTTTAAGATTTTTGCAAAATGTATTAAAAATAAGAAACTAAGAAATCACATGTACATAAGTACTCACAGCCTTTGCTCAATACTTTGTTGATGCACCTTTGGCAGCAATTACAACCCCAAGTCTTTATGAATATGATGCCACAAGCTTGGCACACCCATCTTTGGACAGTTTTGCCCATTCCTCTTTGCAGCACCTCTCAAGCTCCATCAGGTTGGATGGGAAGCATCGTGCACAGCCATTTTCAGATCTCTCCGGAGATGTTTAATCGGATTCAAGTCTGGGCTCTGGCTGGGCCACTCAAGGACATTCACAGAGTTGTCCTGAAGCCGCTCCTTTGATATCTTGGCTGTGTGCTTAGGGTCGTTGTCCTGCTGAAAGATGAACAGTCGCCCCAGTCTGAAGTCAAGAGCGCTCCGGAGCAGGTTTTCATCCAGGATGTCTCTGTACATTGCTGCATTCATCTTTCCCTCTATCCCGACTAGTCTCCCAGTTCCTGCCGCTAAAAAACATCCCCACAGGATGATGCTGCCACCAACACGCTTCACTGTAGGGATGGTATTGGCCTGGTGATGAGCGGTGCCTGGTTTCCTCCAAACATGACGCCTGGCATTCACGCCAAAGAGTTCAATCTTTCTCTGACGTCCTAGTGGATACTAGGAACTCCGTAAGGACCATGGGGAATAGCGGGCTCCGAAGGAGGCTGGGCACTCTAGAAAGATTTCAGACTACCTGGTGTGCACTGGCTCCTCCCACTATGACCCTCCTCCAAGCCTCAGTTAGAATTCGTGCCCGGCCGAGGTTGGATGCACACTAGGGGCTCTCCTGAGCTCTTAGAAAGAATAGACTTAGGTTTTTTATTTTCAGTGAGACCTGCTGGCAACAGGCTCACTGCAGCGAGGGACTAAGGGGAGAAGAAGCGAACTCGCCTGCTTGCAGCCGGATTGGGCTTCTTAGGCTACTGGACACCATTAGCTCCAGAGGGATCGACCGCAGGCCCAGTCCTTGGTGTTCGGTCCCGGAGCCGCGCCGCCGTCCCCCTTACAGAGCCAGAAGCAAGAAGATGGTCCGGAAAATCGGCGGCATGAAGACTCTGTCTTCACCAAGGTAGCGCACAGCACTGCAGCTGTGCGCCATTGCTCCTCTCACACTTCACACTCCGGTCACTGAGGGTGCAGGGCGCTGGGGGGGGGGCGCCCTGAGGCAGCAATAAAAACACCTTGGCTGGCTAAAATACCTCAATATATAACCCCAGAGGCTATATATGAGGTAAATACCCCTGCCAGAATTCCATAAAAAGCGGGAGAATAGGCTGCGAAAAAGGGGCGGAGCCTATCTCCTCAGCACACTGGTGCCATTTTTCCCTCACAGCTCGGCTGGAAGGAAGCTCCCTGGCTCTTCCCTGCAATATACAGTAACAGGGAAAAGAGAGGGGGGGGGCATTAAATTTGGCAGTATATATACACATATATTATATGAAAAGCAGCTATTAGGGACATAACTCAGTTAGTCCCTGTATATATATAGCGCTCTGGTGTGTGCTGGCATACTCTCACTCTGTCCCCCCAAAGGGCTTTTTGTGGGTCCTGTCCTCTGTTGAGCATTCCCTGTGTGTGTGGGGTGTGTCGGTACGGCTGTGTCGACATGTTTGATGAGGATAATGAGGTGGAGGCGGAGCAGATGCATTTTGAAAGGACGTCACCCCCTGCGGGGCAGACACCCGAGTGGATGAACTTATGGAAAGAAATGAGTGCACGTATAGATTCTTTACATAAGAAATTTGTGGGACAGCCAGGATCTCAGCTCGTGCCTGTCCAGGTGCCTCAGGGGTCGTCAGGGGCTCTAAAACGCCCACTACCTCAGTTTGCAGACCCGGATGTCGACACGGATACTGATAAGTGTCGACGACGATGAGTCAAACCTAATGCCTGTCAGGGCCATTCACTGCATGATTGAGGCAATGAAAGAGGTGTTAAACATTTCTGATTTACATCCAGGTACCACAAAAAAGGGTATTATGTTTGGGGAGAAAAAACTACCCGTAGTTTTTCCCCCATCAGATGAACTAAATGAAGTGTGTGAAGAAGCGTGGCTTTTCCCTGATAAAAAATTTGTAATTCCTAAGAAGGTACTAATGGCGTTCCCTTTCCCGCCAGAGGATAGGTCACGTTGGGAAACACCACCTAGGGTGGATAAAGCGCTCACACGTTTGTCAAAAAAGGTGGCACTACCCTCTCAGGATACGGCCGCCCTTAAGGAGCCTGCTGATAGAAAGCAGGAGGCAATCCTGAAGTCTGTATACACACACTCAGGCATTATACTTAGACCAGCTATTGCGTCAGCTTGGATGTGCAGTGCTGCCGCTGCATGGTCAGAAAAACTGTCAGAAAATACTGACACACTAGACAGAGACACTATTCTGCTAACGATTGACCATATAAAAGATTCAGTCCTATATATGAGAGATGCACAGAGGGAAATTTGCCGGCTGGCATCTAAAGTAAGTGCATTGTCTATCTCTGCTAGGAGATGCTTATGGACTCGTCAGTGGACGGGAGATGCAGATTCCAAGAGGCACATGGAAGTTTTGCCTTATAAAGGGGAGGAATTATTTGGGGATGGTCTCTCCGACCTAGTTTCCACAGCAACGTCTGGGAAGTCAGCATTTTTACCCCATGTTCCCTCACAGCCTAAGAAGGCGCCATTTTATCAGGTTCAGTCCTTTCGGACCCAGAAAAGCAAGCGTGGAAAAGGAGGGTCTTTTCTGTCTAGAGGCAGAGGTAGGGGAAAAAGGCTGCAACAGACAGCAGGTTCCCAGGAACAAAAGTCCTCCCCAGCTTCCTCTTCCAAGTCCGCCGCATGACGGTGGGGCTCCACAGGTGGAGCCAGGTACGGTGGGGGCCCGCCTCAGAAATTTCAGCGATCAGTGGGCTCGCTCACAGGTGGATCCCTGGATCCTTCAAGTAGTATCTCAGGGATACATGCTGGAATTCGAGGCGGCTCCACCCCACCGGTTCCTAAAATCTGCCTTGCCGATTGCTCCCTCAGACAGGGAGGCGGTGCTAGCGGCAATTCACAAGCTGTATTCCCAGCAGGTGATAATCAAGGTACCCCTACTTCAACAAGGCCGGGGTTACTATTCCACACTATTTGTGGTACCGAAGCCGGACGGTTCGGTGAGACCCATTTTAAATTTGAAATCCTTGAACATGTACATAAAAAAATTCAAGTTCAAGATGGAATCGCTCAGGGTGGTTATTGCAAGCCTGGACGAGGGGGATTACATGGTTTCCCTGGACATCAAGGATGCTTACCTGCATGTCCCCATTTACCATCCTCACCAGGAGTACCTCAGATTTGTGGTACAGGATTGCCATTACCAATTCCAGACGCTGCCGTTTGGACTCTCCACGGCACCAAGGGTATTTACCAAGGTTATGGCGGAAATGATGATACTCCTTCGAAGAAAGGGAGTTTAAATTATCCCGTACTTGGACGATCTCCTAATAAAAGCACGGTCCAAAGAACAGTTGTTGGTGGGAGTAGCACTATCTCAGGAAGTGCTGAACCAGCACGGCTGGATTCTGAATATCCCAAAGTCACAGCTGGTCCCGACGACACGTCTACTGTTCCTGGGGATGATTCTGGACACAGTCCAGAAAAAAGTGTTTCTCCCGGAGGAGAAAGCCAGGGAGTTGTCTTCTCTAGTCAGAGACCTCCTGAAACCAAAACAGGTATCGGTGCATCACTGCACGCGGGTCTTGGGAAAGATGGTAGCTTCTTACGAAGCAATTCCATTCGGCAGGTTCCATGCCAGAATCTTTCAGTGGGACCTGTTGGACAAGTGGTCCGGATTGCATCTTCAGATGCATCGCTTGATAACCCTGTCTGCAAGAACCAGGGTGTCTCTTCTGTGGTGGCTGCAGAGTGCTCATCTTCTGGAGGGTCGCAGATTCGGCATTCAGGACTGGGTCCTGGTGACCACGGATGCCAGCCTGCGAGGCTGGGGGGCAGTCACAAAGGGAAGAAACTTCCAAGGACTATGGACAAGTCAGGAGACTTCCCTTCACATAAATATTCTGGAACTAAAGGGCCATCTACAATGCCCTAAGTCAAGCAAAATCCCTGCTCCTACACCAGCCGGTGCTGATCCAGTCAGACAACATCACGGCAGTCGCCCATGTGAATCGACAGGGCGGCACAAGAAGCAGGATGGCAATGACAGAAGCCACAAGAATTCTCCGATGGGCGGAAAATCATGTACTAGCACTGTCAGCAGTGTTCATTCCGGGAGTGGACAACTGGGAAGCAGACTTCCTCAGCAGACACGACCTTCACCCGGGAGAGTGGGGACTTCATCCAGAAGTCTTCCAAATGATTGTACATCAGTGGGATCGTCCACAGGTGGACATGATGGCGTCCCGCCTAAACAAAAAACTAGAGAGGTATTGCGCCAGGTCAAGAGACCCTCAAGCGATAGCTGTGGACGCTCTGGTGACACCGTGGGTGTACCAGTCAGTTTATGTGTTCCCTCCGCTGCCTCTCATACCAAAGGTATTGAGAATAATAAGAAAGCGAGGAGTAAACACAATTCTCGTGGTTCTGGATTGGCCAAGAAGAACATGGTACCCGGAACTTCAAGAGATGATCTCAGAGGACCCGTGGCCTCTGCCGCTAAGACAAGACCTGCTACAGCAGTCTGTTCCAAGACTTACCGCGGCTGCGTTTGACGGCATGGCGGTTGAACGCCGGATCCTGAAAGAAAAGGGCATTCCGGAGGAAGTCATTCCTACGCTTATTAAAGCCAGGAAAGAGGTTACAGCAAATCATTATCACCGCATATGGCGGAAATATGTTGCATGGTGTGAGGCCGAAAAGGCCCCAACTGAGGAATTTCAACTAGGTCGATTTCTGCATTTCCTGCAAGCAGGAGTGAATATGGGCCTAAAACTGGGTTCCATTAAGGTACAGATCTCGGCTCTATCGATTTTCTTTCAGAAAGAACTAGCTTCAGTACCTGAAGTTCAGACATTTGTAAAGGGAGTGCTGCATATTCAGCCCCCATATGTGCCTCCTGTGGCACCTTGGGATCTCAACGTGGTGTTGAGTTTCTTAAAATCACATTGGTTTGAACCACTAAAAACCGTGGATCTGAAATATCTCACGTGGAAGGTGGTCATGTTATTGGCCTTGGCTTCTGCCAGGCGAGTATCTGAATTGGCGGCTTTGTCTTATAAAAGCCCTTATCTGATTTTCCATATGGATAGGGCAGAATTGAGGACTCTTCCCCAGTTTCTCCCTAAGGTGGTGTCAGCGTTTCATTTGAACCAGCCTATTGTGGTGCCTGCGGCCACTAGGGACTTGGAGGACTCCAAGTTGTTAGACGTGGTCAGGGCCCTGAAAATATATGTTTCCAGGACGGCTGGAGTCAGAAAATCTGACTCGCTGTTTATCCTATATGCACCCAACAAGCTGGGTGCTCCTGCTTCTAAGCAGACTATTGCTCGTTGGATGTGTAGTACAATTCAACTTGCACATTCTGTGGCAGGCCTGCCACAGCCAAAATCTGTCAATGCCCATTCCACAAGGAAGGTGGGCTCATCTTGGGCGGCTGCCCGAGGGGTCTCGGCTTTACAACTTTGCCGAGCTGCTACTTGGTCAGGGGCAAACACGTTTGCAAAATTCTATAAATTTGATACCCTGGCTGAGGAGGACCTGGAGTTCTCTCATTCAGTGTTGCAGAGTCATCCGCACTCTCCCGCCCGTTTGGGAGCTTTGGTATAATCCCCATGGTCCTTACGGAGTTCCCAGCATCCACTAGGACGTCAGAGAAAATAAGAATTTACTCACCGGTAATTCTATTTCTCGTAGTCCGTAGTGGATGCTGGGCGCCCATCCCAAGTGCGGTTTATCTGCAATACTTGTACATAGTTATTGTTAACTAAATCGGGTTATTGTTGAGCCATCTGTTGAGAGGCTCAGTTGTTTCATACTGTTAACTGGGTTTCATATCACAAGTTGTACGGTGTGATTGGTGTGGCTGGTATGAGTCTTACCCGGGATTCAAAATCCTTCCTTATTGTGTACGCTCGTCCGGGCACAGTATCCTAACTGAGGCTTGGAGGAGGGTCATAGTGGGAGGAGCCAGTGCACACCAGGTAGTCTGAAATCTTTCTAGAGTGCCCAGCCTCCTTCGGAGCCCGCTATTCCCCATGGTCCTTACGGAGTTCCCAGCATCCACTACGGACTACGAGAAATAGAATTACCGGTGAGTAAATTCTTATTTTGTCTCATCAGACCAGAGAATTTTGTTTCTCATGGTCTGAGTCCTTCAGGTGCATTTTGGCAAACTCCAGGTGGGCTGCTATGTGCTTTTTTACTAAGGAATGGCTTCTGTCTGGCCACTCTACCATACAGGCCTGATTGGTGGATTGCTGCAAAGATGGTTGTCCTTCTGGAAGGTTCTCCTCTCTCCACAGAGGAATGCTGTAGCTCTGACAGAGTGACCATCGTGTTCTTGGTCACCTCCCTGACTAGGGCCCTTCTATCCCGATCGCTCAGTTTAGATGGCAGGCCAGCTTAAGGAAGAGCCCTGGTGGTTCCGAACTTCTTCTATTTACGGATGATGGAGGTCACTGTGCTCATTGGGTCCTTCAAAGCAGAAAATATTTTACTGTACCCTTCCCCAGATTTGTGCCTCAAGAGAATCCAGTCTCTGAGGTCTACAGACAATTCCTTTGACTTCATGCTTGGTTTGTCCTCAGACATGCACTGTCAAGTGTGGGACCTTATATAGACAGGTGTGTGCCTTTCCAAATCATGTCCAATCAACTGAATTTACCACAGGTGGACTCCAATTAAGCTCTAGGAACATCTCAAGGATGATCAGTGGAAACAGGATGCACCTGAGCGCAATTTTGAGCTTCATGGCAAAGGCTGTGAATACTTATGTACATGTGATTTTTTAGTTTATTTTTAGTAAATTTGCAAAAATCTCAAAAAAACTTTTTCTATGTTGTCATTATGGGGTATTGTGTGTAGAATTTTGAGGGAAAAACGAATTTATTCCATTGTGGAATAAGGCTGTAACATAACAAAATGTGGAAAAAGTGAAGCGCTGTGAATACTTTCCGTATGCACTGTATGTGTGTGGCTCCAGGATATAAGACAATTGGTCAGAAAAGAGGCCACTTCTATCCTGCTGAAACCCCTCCAGCCAGGGAGCTCAGTTTTCAGAAAGCATAAAAAAAATTCTGTCAGACAGCAAGAACCAACACCATCATGGACAGGAGACTAAAAACCAAAACGATAAACTAAAAAAAACAAAAAAGGATTAAAAAGTAAAACATTCCTGGGCAGGATGATTCTTGTACCATTAATGGACGCAATGAAACAGGCTTACCAAAGCTTAATTTTTCTTCTTCTTCACCACCCATGGGCAGGGCCGTATCTAGGGGGGGGGGCGAAGGGGGCGACCGCCCCCCCTAACACAGTCATAGCCACGCCCACTTTTGAGCAGAAGAGAGCTCTCCTGGGAGAGACTGAGGCAGAACGATGTGCTGCAGCTTATGCCACAGCAGCACAGAGGAGCCAGGAGAGCAAGGGTTACAGAGCATTTGCCCCTCACTTGCTGGTGTGTGGGTACTAGGACTAATAAATACAATTACCCCATAGCACAGTCACATGTACATAGAACAATCACAAAGCTCTATCTCAGTCTCACTCAAAAAGTTCAGTCAGAATTGAGAGAGGAGGAGTTAGGATTGCAGATGGGAGGAGTTGGGACTGTAGAGGGAGGAGTCAAGATTAAACAGTAAACTGCCCCCCCTAAAGAAAAGTCTAGATCCGTCCCTGCCCATGGGGCATCCCATATTAGGCCATTATGGATGGGAAAGATTTAGTTAAATCTGTACACAACACTGTCCTACTATAGCTTGCACCCTCAGAAGATAATGTATATTACAGTAACATTCTATAAATGTGCAATGAGGAACATTTCCCTACCCCACAGGTTTCAAGGTCTAGATTCAGAGTGAATCGATCCCGAATGGAGGCGAGGCTTTCCAGCCCCCTTATGTTCACACCTGCTGTGACAAGGATTGCAGAGACTGACTTTCCCTTACCGTCACCAGGGTCTTAGATTGGTGAAAAAAAGTTGATGATTTGCAAATACAATCATGGGGTTTATTCAGGTTTGTTAGTAAACCAAAAAAAGTACACTAATGGGCAAAACCATGTGCACTGCAGGTGGCGCAGATGTAACAAGTGCAGAGAGAGTTATTTCGTTTCTGTGCAGGGTAAATACTAGCTGCTTTTTTTACACTGCAATATAGATTTCAGTTTGAACACACCCCACCCAAATCTAACTCTTTCTGCACGTTACATCTGCCCCACCTGAAGTGCAACATGGTTTTGCCCAATAGTGTGCTTACGTGGTAATGAGATCTGTATACAAATACCACTTTGGTCAATCCCAGGAGTACAAAAACCAACATAATGGTCTCCATCATCATCATCATCAAAGACCCTGGGTAAGGAAAACAAAAAGGAGGAAAGAGCCGTCTATGGGAAGATCACCACTGCAACCACCTGTTTCTATTGAGTAATCTGCCTCCCATTTCCCCACTTCTAAGATGGAAGTATACAGACATGGGTATTCGCCGCCGCCAAGTGCAGGACCCACTTAGTTTCTACAATGAACAGGGAGCCGTGTGTATTAATGGACATGGTGACACTGTATAACATGATATGTTCTGTTCAAATGTAGGTGATCCAACCCTCAGGGGAAAGGTCAATTGCTCAGAGCTATTGCAGCGTAATGAGAAGTCAGTCATGGAAAGGGATTGGATTGAGAGCCTTCCCAAATCATGCAACCACGCTCCCACTGGCTGTAGTCTGTCTATAGAAATTGCCTACATATAAAAGAGGGCACACAAAAGACCTATTGCACTCTGCTTTCAGGCAGGGGAACTTTTCTGGAGTGTAATTGCCTACAGTGTGTGGTGTTTAACCCTAGTGCGAGTCTCTGCCCCGTGACTAAAGTAAAGAGACCTTTCTAATATTGTATTTCTTCACATGTACAAACTTTGAAAGGCTGCTTGAAGAGCGTTGTGCGGGCAGTCACCATCTAACCTGCTGGGGCAGTCACCATCTAACCTGCTGTCTACACAACACTGCAGACATTACTGTACAAGGCCACCAGCACCACTGTAGCAGGGTCCTCTGTAAATAACCTAGTAGCCGATTTGAAGCTCATCCTATTTCTTTTTTTGGAGGCTGCAGTCATAAAATAATGGGGCAGATGTATTAACCTGGAGAAGGGATAAAGTGATAAAGCTGTGATAAGCGCAAGGTGATTACGCACTAACCAAGCATTACGGATTTGAAAAATAACAGCTGGTGCGTTATCACCTTGCGCTTATCACTTCTCTATCCCTTCTCCAGACTTAATGCATCTGCCCCAATGTTACACAAAACAGTGTTCTCATATATGAAGTCTCTACAGTGATTCACAGCTTCCGTTATCAAGTATCCCCAGCAAGCCATGTTTTCAGGATTTCTATCTGTAGAAACAGGTGGGATAATTACCGACCGCTAAATAGATTTACACGTCTGTGAATGATTAAAGAAGTTCAGAAAACATGACCTATTGGGGGCACTTTGGGACTGAAGTTGCAAACCACTGCTTTATACATACAAACAGAACCACAAAAGCTTACATACACTGCTGTTATAATTTAACTCAACCACAATTCCTGCGTAACTCTTACACAATCACGACTCCAGCTTACTTTGATCATATTAAATTCATTTTTAGGATTAAAATAAATCATTACATGTTGCAACCCACCATTCTTATACGTCAAGTGCGCAGGCGTAGCTAGAATGGTTTTCAAGCTTCTTGATGTGTCCTTTGATTTTTCAGGACCACTTTGAAAAAAAAAATTAGAATAAGCAAAACATTTATCTGCTTTTATTTCAAAATATTCCATTTACTAACTAAACAGAGACTCTAGAACCTTAAAGCTCATACATACTGGGAATAGCAATCACATTTTCTTAACTCTAGAATAGTGACATTTACAGAAATGACTGATCATTTTGGAAAATGTGCTCTGTATACAATGGACATTGGATATGTTGCATTAGAAGCTGAATCCTGCGTTTACTGAACACAGAGTAGGCTCACTGCTGTGGATGCAGGCCTTAGTAAAGTTGACATGGAAGAGTACGGACATGAACCGTATAGCAGGACCTCTCTACTTAAATAAACAATGCCTGCTGCATTTGCTTCTGCCCTCTGATTTGCTTATTACATCCACTTTAGTAATAATACAAGTACTGCCCATATTTTTTAATCTTAAAGAAGTACTAATATGCGTGCGGTGCAGTGATGATTATAGCACATCCTCCCCTATCAGCTCACCTGCTGCAGACTGGGGCGGCAGTGTGACGTTGCGTCTTCAGGGTACATTAATCCAGCCCAAATTAGAGACCTTACTGTAGTGCCCACCCAATTTTTATATCGGATTGGGCATGATTAAAAATAAAAATTGTATTATTCACCATTATCTGATGTATCGATGCATCAATGTATTATACAAGTTAAATGTCTTGCATGACAAATGGGTGGAAGTTAATGGCCTTGCTGGTATTTCATTATAGCCACAGAACTTCAGAGACAAGCTGTTAATAGCCCTAGGATCCTGTATGGGACAGTAATTAGATATTGAAGCTTGTGTATAACACTGCAGGAGTCCACCCTGCAACCCAGAAAAGACACATTGTCTACCAAGGTGTGACACTTTCTTCCAGGCCTATTGTAAATGTGTACACAATCCTAGTTCACAAGCTTCACACAAGTAATTAAAGATAAGGGAATACACCCCTGCCAGAATGACTGAGAAACCCCAAAAAGTGTAATGTGAGACTCAATCCATTCTGATTTTGGAAGAGTTAAAGGAATCCCAAGAGGGGAGGGCTGCATGCGAATTGCAGTAGCTTTAAATAAGGAAAACTGACTGCAAATTGTTCGTTGTCGTTGAGGTGGGTCCAGAGATAGACTGGGTCCTATAATGATACCGAGTTATGAAGAGAGGCCAGCATTCGGTACTGGTTACTTGAACGTTGTTTGTCTCCTTATTTTTATTTTATGAAATTGTGATTACTGATGTGGCTATTTACACAATTATATTCTTGTAACGGTTTGTTTTTCTGTAACTATAAGTTTTGAAATTTTTACTTGAATTAAAAATCTCAATTTTAGTTCTGGATTTTATGTTTTCACACCATTACCCCGAGAGGCTCATGTTACCTAATTTTTTTTTTTAAGTATTACTAATTGTGTGTGTGGGTAAGAGCAGCAGCTCACCCTGGGATTGACCCAAAAAGGTACTTCTGCTGGTGGCAGTTACCGTATTGATTTACCACAAGCGGAGAGGTAATCAGTAAGGTATAACTGGCAGCAGTTCTCAGATTGGCGTATCTAAAAAATCGCCACTCCGGAATCGTGACACTTCCTATGGGGCGTACAGCCTTTCCATATACAATAGGGACATTGTTATGCTTATTTATGTCAGAGTCATGTACTAAGAATACAGGCAGTACTATTCTACAGGCACATCCAAACACTATTAAAAGGACATTCCAAAGGTGGAGATTTAAATCTTGCAGAGCTGCAATCCATGCAAATTAAGGGGAGGAGCCTGAAAGGTCAGCACATCCCTCACTAACACACAGTGGGAGACCCCATATTCTGGGCAGATCTGTATTCACCAATCACTAGGACTATGTATTCAAGAGGCCTGAAATAGTCATTCAATACTGGTTACCAATGAGGTGACAGATTACGTCAATCAATCATTCAATTCAGTTTACAAAAAATCTTTTCTATGGTAGTAGCTGTATTAGTTGTACAAGAACAAAGGCAGACAACATGGGGAGATTAATGTACATTATGCCATTTTCTGTCCATTTCATTCTGCAGTTATTTTAAAAATTGCAAAAATAGGAATTTAGTACCTACCGGTAATTCCTTTTCTCGTAGTCCATAGTGGATACTGCGGAAAAGGATATTAGCATGGGGTATAGATCGGGTCCACTGGAGCCTGGCACTTTAAGAAATCAATAGTGTGTGCTGGCTCCTCCCCTCTATGCCCCTCCTAGCAGACTCCATCTAGGAAACTGTGCCCGAGGAGATGGACATACATTGAGAGAAGGATATAACACAAAGCGGTGAGGTAACGAACTAACACACAAACAATAATATAGCAGAGCTAACCAGAACAGAGGAAAGCAACACTAACGATAGAAGAATAGCAACGCTAACAAAACATGGAACAGGGAAGCAATAGCAAACCCATCCAATAACACTTACAAACAGGTAAGCAGGCAAACAAAGTACAGAGGCGGGCACCCAGTATCCACTACGGACTACGAGAAAAGGAATTACCGGTAGGTATTAAATTCCTATTTTCTCTAACGTCCTAGTGGATACTGGGGAATAGGATATTACCATGGGGACGTCCCAAAGCTCCCAGAACGGGTGGGAGAGCACTGAGAACCCTTCAAAACCGCAGGTCATCTTTGGCCAAGGTGTCGAACTTAACAATCGTGTTCACACAAGACCAAGTTGCTGAACAGCACAACTGTAAGGCTGAGACACCCCGGGCAGCCTCCCAGGAAGAACCCACCGACCTTGTGGAGTAGGCCTGAACCGAACTCGGCAGAGGCTTGTTGGATAGTCAATTTGAGCCAACGAGCAATGGACTGCTTGGAGGCAGGACGATCAATCTTCGTAGCATCATAAAGGAAGAAAAGAGAGTCAGACTTCCTTTGGCGAGCAGTCCTTTTGATGTAAATCCTCAAAGCCCTCACAACATCCAGGGACTTTGGAGCATCTGAAGCATCTGATAAGACTGGAACCACAATTGGTTGATTTACATGAAAAGCAGACACTACTTTCGGCAAAAACTGTGGGCGAGTTCTGAGCTCCGCCCTATCCTCATGAAATATCAACTATGGGCTCTTACAGGACAAGGACCCCAATTCAGACACTCGCCGAGCCGAAGCCAAGGCCAGTAACATAACAGTCATCCACGTCAGGTATTTTAAATCAACCCTATGCAAGGGTTCAAACCAATCCAACTGAAGAAAGGTCACCACCACATTGAGGTCCCACGGAGCAGTGGGAGGAATAAAGGGTAAATGCGGAAAGATATATACCAAGGTATATTGTCGGGCGCTAGAATGGGACGCTTTTCTAGCAGCTGTATAATGGGAGATAGTCAGTCTCCATACAAGTGAATTATAGATAGAGAAAAAGCGCTAATAATTCATAAAATTATACATATTTTGATATAATGAATAGGAAATTATATATGTCCATCCATAACTTTCCAGCCAGGGTGTAGACAGAACTAGCACACTGCTTAATATTCAATCAGCTTTTTACTTCATACAGCAGGTATCGGGGTATATGCAATTAGCGGTGAATCGCGGCAATTTTTCGCCCGTTTTTTAATTCGACAGTCGATTTTCGGCAAGTGGGTGCCGAAATTGACCATGTTCAATAAAAAACGGATTCGACAGTCCCGCTTTAGAAAAACGGCCAATTTGCCGGATTTTGCTGCGATTTTTAAAGAACGGGAAAAAAACTGTAAAAATCCGGAAAAAAATTGTGTGGGGTCCCCCCTCCAAAGCATAACCAGCCTCGGGCTCTTCGAGCTGGTCCTGGTTCTAAAAATCCGGGGAAAAAATGGACAGGGGATCCCCCGTATTTTTAAAACCAGCACCGGGCTCTGCGCCTGGTGCTGGTGCAAAAAATACGGGGGACAAAAAGAGTAGGGGTCCCCCGTATTTTTTACACCAGCATCGGGCTCCACTAGCTGGACAGATAATGCCACAGCCGGGGGTCACTTTTATACAGCGCCCTGCGGCCGTGGCATTAAATATCCAACTGGTCACCCCTGGCCGGGGTACCCTGGGGGAGTGGGGACCCCTTTAATCAAGGGGTTCCCCCCCCCAACCACCCAAGGGCCAGGGGTGAAGCCTGAGGCTGTCCCCCCCATCCAATGGCTGCGGATGGGGGGCTGATAGCCTTGAGAAAATGTCCAGAATATTGTTTTTTCCTGTAGTACTACAAGTCCCAGCAAGCCTCCCCCGCAAGCTGGTACTTGGAGAACCATACCAGCATGCGGGAGAAAAACGGGCCCGCTGGTACCTGTAGTACTACTAGAAAAAAAATACCCAAATAAAAACAGGAGACACACACCTTGAGAGTATAACTTTATTACACACCTGCCGACACACACATACTTACCTATGTTGTCCCGCCGACAGCCACGTCTCCCTCATCACTGAAGAATCCGGGGTACCTGTGAAAAAAATTATACTCACCTGATCCAGTGTCCAGATTATAATCCACGTACTTGGCAAAAAAACAAACCGCATTAACCCGAACCACGGACTGAAAGGGGTCCCATGTTTACACATGGGACCCCTTTCCCCGAATGCAGAGACCCCCCGTGACAGCTGTCACAGAAAGGTCTAGTCAGCCAATCAGCGAGTGCAACGTCCTTGTACTCTGCTGATTGGCTATGCGCGTCTGAGCTGTCAGACAGCGCATCGCAAAGCCTCTCCATTATATTCAATGGTGGGAACTTTGCGGTTAGCGGTGAGGTCACCCGCGGTCAGCGGCTGACCGCGGGTAACCCCACCGCTGACGGCAAAGTTCCCACCATTGAATATAATGGAGAGGCTTTGCGATGCGCTGTCTGACAGCTCAGACGCGCATAGCCAATCAGCAGAGTACAAGGACGTTGCACTCGCTGATTGGCTGACTAGACCTTTCTGTGACAGCTGTCACGGGGGGTCTCTGCATTCGGGGAAAGGGGTCCCATGTGTAAACATGGGACCCCTTTCAGTCCGTGGTTCGGGTTAATGCGGTTTGTTTTTTTGCCAAGTACGTGGATTATAATCTGGACACTGGATCAGGTGAGTAATTTTTTTCACAGGTACCCCGGATTCTTCAGTGACGAGGGAGACGACTACTACTACTACTACTACTACTACTACTACTACCACCAGCAGGCCCATTTTTCTCCCGCATGCTGGTACTTCTGGTTCTCCAAGTACCAGCTTGCGGCAGAGGCTTGCTGGAAATTGTAGTACTACAGGAAAAAACAATATTCTGGACATTTTCTCAAGGCTATCAGCCCCCATCCGCAGCCCTTGGATGGGGGGGGGGGCAGCTTCGGGCTTCACCCCTGGCCCTTGGGTGGCTGGGGGGGGGGGGGGGGGGACACCCCTTGATTGAAGGGGTCCCCACTCCCCCAGGGTACCCCGGCCAGGGGTGACTAGTTGGATATTTAATGCCACGGCCGCAGGGCGCTGTAGAAAAGTGACCCCCGGCTGTGGCATTATCTGTCCAGCTAGTGGAGCCCGATGCTGGTGTAAAAAATACGGGGGACCCCTACTCTTTTTGTCCCCCGTATTTTTTGCACCAGCACAAGGCGCAGAGCCCGTTGCTGGTTTTAAAAATACGGGGGATCCCCTGTCCATTTTTTCCCCGGATTTTTAGAACCAGCTCGAAGAGCCCGAGGCTGGTTATGCTTTGGAAGGGGGACCCCACGCCATTTTTCCCCGGGATTTTCCCATTCCACCTAAAAAAAAAATTAGAAAAAAATAAAATAAAATAAAAAAATTATATATATATTTAAAAAAATATATAAATAATACTTGTGCCTCCAAAAAAGACAAACCAAGTACCTAATCCCTTCTAATATAAATAGATATGCTATTACCAATAAAAAAAAAACACCAAAAAAAAAATAAGAATTTACTTACCGATAATTCTATTTCTCATAGTCCGTAGTGGATGCTGGGACTCCGTAAGGACCATGGGGAATAGCGGCTCCGCAGGAGACTGGGCACAAAAGTAAAAGCTTGAACTAGCTGGTGTGCACTGGCTCCTCCCCCTATGACCCTCCTCCAAGCCTCAGTTAGGATACTGTGCCCGGACGAGCGTACATAATAAGGAAGGATATTGAATCCCGGGTAAGACTCATACCAGCCACACCAATCACACCGTACAACCTGTGATCTGAACCCAGTTAACCGTATGATAAACGAAGGAGCCTCTGAAAAGATGGCTCACAACAATAATAACCCGAATTTTGTAACAATAACTATATACAAGTATTGCAGACAATCCGCACTTGGGATGGGCGCCCAGGATCCACTACGGACTATGAGAAATAGAATTATCGGTAAGTAAATTCTTATTTTCTCTAACGTCCTAAGTGGATGCTGGGACTCCGTAAGGACCATGGGGATTATACCAAAGCTCCCAAACGGGCGGGAGAGTGCGGATGACTCTGCAGCACCGAATGAGAGAACTCCAGGTCCTCATCAGCCAGGGTATCAAATTTGTAGAATTTAGCAAACGTGTTTGCCCCTGACCAAGTAGCTGCTCGGCAAAGTTGTAAAGCCGAGACCCCTCGGGCAGCCGCCCAAGATGAGCCCACCTTCCTTGTGGAATGGGCTTTTACAGATTTTGGCTGTGGCAGGCCTGCCACAGAATGTGCAAGCTGAATTGTACTACAAATCCAACGAGCAATCGTCTGCTTAGAAGCAGGAGCACCCAGCTTGTTGGGTGCATACAGGATAAACAGCAAGTCAGATTTCCTGACTCCAGCCGTCCTGGAAATATATATTTTCAGGGCCCTGACTACGTCCAGTAACTTGGAGTCCTCCAAGTCCCGAGTAGCCGCAGGCACCACAATAGGCTGGTTCGCGTGAAACGCTGAAACCACCTTTGGGAGAAATTGAGGACGAGTCCTCAATTCTGCCCTATCCGTGTGAAAAATCAGGTAAGGGCTTTTATAAGATAAAGCCGCCAATTCTGAGACACGCCTGGCTGAAGCCAGGGCTAACAGCATTACCACCTTCCATGTGAGATATTTTAATTCCACAGTGGTGAGTGGTTCAAACCAATGTGATTTTAGGAACCCCAAAACCACATTGAGAACCCAAGGTGCCACCGGGGGCACAAAAGGAGGCTGTATATGCAGTACCCCTTTGACAAACGTCTGGACTTCAGGCACTGAAGCCAGTTCTTTTTGGAAGAAAATCGACAGGGACGAAATTTTAACCTTAATGGACCCTAATTTTAGGCCCATAGACAGTCCTGTTTGCAGGAAATGTAGGAAGCGACCCAGTTGAAATTCCTCTGTAGGGGCCTCTTTGGCCTCACACCACGCAACATATTTTCGCCAAATGCGGTGATAATGTTTCGAGGTTACCTCCTTCCTTGCCTTTATCAGGGTAGGGATGACTTCTTCTGGAATGCCTTTTTCCTTCAGGATCTGGCGTTCAACCGCCATGCCGTCAAACGCAGCCGCGGTAAGTCTTGGAACAGACAAGGTCCCTGCTGGAGCAGGTCCTTTCTTAGAGGTAGAGGCCACGGGTCCTCCGTGAGCATCTCTTGAAGTTCCGGGTACCAAGTCCTTCTTGGCCAATCCAGAACCACGAGTATAGTTCTTACTCCTCTCCTTTTTATGATTCTCAGTACTTTTGGTATGAGAGGCAGAGGAGGGAACACATACACTGACTGGTACACCCATGGTGTTACCAGAGCGTCCACCGCTATTGCCTGAGGGTCCCTTGACCTGGCGCAATATCTGTCCAGTTTTTTGTTGAGACGGGATGCCATCATGTCCACCTTTGGTTTTTCCCAACGGTTTACCATCTCTTGGAAGACTTCTGGATGAAGTCCCCACTCCCCCGGGTGAAGGTCGTGTCTGCTGAGGAAGTCCGCTTCCCAGTTGTCCACTCCCGGAATGAACACTGCTGACAGTGCTAACACATGATTCTCCGCCCAGCGAAGAATCCTTGCAGCTTCTGCCATCGCCCTCCTGCTTCTCGTGCCGCCCTGTCTGTTTACGTGGGCGACTGACGTGATGTTGTCCGATTGGATCAATACCGCCTGACCCTGAAGCAGGGGTTTTGCTTGACTTAGGGCATTGTAAATGGCCCTTAGTTCCAGAATGTTTATATGAAGAGATGTTTCCATGCTTGACCACAAGCCCTGGAAATTTTGTCCCTGTGTGACTGCTCCCCAGCCTCTCAGGCTGGCATCTGTGGTCACCAGGATCCAATCCTGAATGCCGAATCTGCGGCCCTCTAGTAGATGAGCACTCTGCAGCCACCACAGAAGAGACATCCTTGTCCTTGGCGACAGGGTTATCCGCTGATGCATCTGAAGATGCGATCCGGACCATTTGTCTAGAAGATCCCACTGAAACGATCTTGCATGGAATCTTCCGAATGGAATCGCTTCGTAAGAAGCCACCATTTTTCCCAGGACCCTCGTGCACTGATGCACTGACACCTGGCCTGGTTTTAGGAGATTCTTGACTAGCTCGGATAACTCCCTGGCCTTCTCCTCTGGGAGAAACACCTTTTTCTGGACTGTGTCCAGAATCATTCCTAGGAACAGGAGACGTGTCGTTGGAATCAGCTGCGATTTTGGAATATTTAGAATCCACCCGTGCTGACGTAACACTAACCGAGATAGTGCTACTCCGACTTCTAACTGTTCCCTGGACCTTGCCCTTATCAGGAGATCGTCCAAGTAAGGGATAATTAAAACGCCTTTTCTTCGAAGAAGAATCATCATTTCGGCCATTACCTTGGTAAAGACCCGAGGTGCCGTGGACAATCCAAACGGCAGCGTCTGAAACTGATAATGACAGTTTTGTACTACAAACCTGAGGTACCCTTGGTGAGAAGGGTAGATTGGGACGTGGAGATAAGCATCTTTGATGTCCAGAGACACCATATAGTCCCCTTCTTCCAGGTTTGCTATCACTGCTCTGAGTGACTCCATCTTGAATTTGAACCTCTTTATGTAAGTGTTCAAGGATTTTAGATTTAAAATTGGTCTCACCGAGCCGTCCGGCTTCGGTACCACAAACAGCGTGGAATAATACCCCTTTCCCTGTTGTAGGAGAGGTACCTTGATTATCACCTGCTGGGAATACAGCTTGTGAATGGCTTCCAAAACTGCCTCCCTGTCGGAGGGAGACTTTGGTAGAGCAGACTTCAGGAACCGGCGAGGGGGAGACGTCTCGAATTCCAGTTTGTACCCCTGTGATACTACCTGCAGAATCCAGGGGTCCACTTGCGAGTGAGCCCACTGCGCGTTGAAATTTTTGAGACGGGCCCCCACCGTGTCCGAGTCCGCTTGTAAAGCCCCAGCATCATGCTGAAGACTTGGCAGAAGCAGAGGAGGGCTTCTGCTCCTGGGAAGAGGCTGCCTGGTGCAGTCTTTTTCCTCTTCCTCTGCCCCGGGGCAGAAATGAGTGGCCTTTTGCCCGCCTGTACTTATGGGAACGAAAGGACTGAGTTTGAAAAGACGGTGTCTTTTTCTGCTGAGAGGTGACCTGGGGTAAAAAGGTGGACTTTCTGGCCGTTGCCGTGGCCACCAGGTCCGATAGACCGGCCCCAAATAACTCCTCCCCTTTAAACGGCAATACTTCCATATGTCGTTTGGAATCCGCATCCCCTGACCACTGTCGCGTCCATAACGCTCTTCTGGCAGAAATGGACATAGCACTCACTCTTGATGCTAGGGTGCAAATATCCCTCTGTGCATCACGCATATATAGTAATGCATCCTTCAAATGCTCTATAGTTAGTAATATACTGTCCCTATCCAGGGTATCAATATTTTCAGTCAGGGAATCCGACCACGCAACTCCAGCACTGCACATCCAGGCTGATGCGATTGCTGGTCGCAGTATAACACCAGTATGTGTGTATATACCCTTCAGGATATTTTCCAGCCTTCTATCCGCTGGTTCTTTGAGGGCGGCCGTATCAGGAGACGGTAACGCTACTTGTTTAGATAAACGTGTGAGCGCTTTATCTACTCTAGGGGGTGTTTCCCAACGCGCCCTAACCTCTGGTGGGAAAGGGTATAGTGCCAATAATTTATTAGAAATTAGCACTTTTTTATCGGGGGAAACCCACGCTTTATCACACACCTCATTTAATTCATCTGACTCAGGAAAAGCTACTGGTAGTTTTTTTCACTCCCCACATAATACCCTTCTTTGTGGTACTTGTAGTGTCAGAAATGTTCAATGCCTCCTTCATTGCCGTGATCATGTAACGTGTGGCCCTACTGGACATTACGTTTGTCTCCTCACCGTCGACACTGGACTCAGTATCCGTGTCTGGGTCTGTGTCGACCCACTGAGGTAACGGGCGTTTTATCGCCCCTGACGGTGTCTGAGACGCCTGGACAGGCACTAATTGATTTGTCGGCTGTCTCATGTCGTCAACAGTTTTTTGTAAAGTGCTGACATTGTCACGTAGTTCTTTAAATACAACCATCCAGTCAGGTGTCGACTCCCTAGGGGGTGACATCACTAATACAGGCAATTGCTCTGCTTCCACATCATTTTCCTCCTCATACATGTCGACACAATCGTACCGACACCCAGCACACACACAGGGAATGCTCTGATAGAGGACAGGACCCCACTAGCCCTTTGGGGAGACAGAGGGAGAGTTTGCCAGCACACACCAGAGCGCTATATATATCTATAGGGATAACCTTATATAAGTGTTACTCCCTTTATAGCTGCGGTTTATAATTTAGCTGCCAATAGTGCCCCCCCCCTCTCTCGTTTTTACCCTGATTCTGTAGGGACTGCAGGGGAGAGTCAGGGAGCCGTCCTTCCAGCGGAACTGTGAGGGAAAATGGCGCTTGTGTGCTGAGGAGATAGGCTCCGCCCCTTCACGACGGCCTTATCTCCCGCTTTTTTCTGGAAAACTGGCAGGGGTTAAATACATCCATATAGCCCAGGAGCTATATGTGATGTATTTCTTTTGCCATCCTAAGGTATTTCTGTTTTTATTGCGTCTCAGGGCGCTCCCCCCCAGCGCCCTGCACCCTCAGTGACCGGAGTGTGAAGTGTGCTGAGAGCAATGGCGCACAGCTGCAGTGCTGTGCGCTACCTTAGTTGAAGACAGGAACGTCTTCTGCCGCCGATTTCACCGGACCTCTTCGTTCTTCTGGCTCTGTAAGGGGGCCGGCAGCGCGGCTCCGGGACCCATCCAGGCTGAACCTGTGATCGTCCCTCTGGAGCTAATGTCCAGTAGCCTAAGAAACCCAATCCACTCTGCACGCAGGTGAGTTCGTTTCTTCTCCCCTTAGTCCCACGATGCAGTGAGCCTGTTGCCAGCAGGACTCACTGAAAATAAAAAACCTAAAATAAACTTTTACTCTAAGCAGCTCAGGAGAGCCACCTAGCATGCACCCTTCTCGTTCGGGCACAAAAATCTAACGGAGGCTTGGAGGAGGGTCATAGGGGGAGGAGCCAGTGCACACCAGCTAGTTCAAGCTTTTACTTTTGTGCCCAGTCTCCTGCGGAGCCGCTATTCCCCATGGTCCTTACGGAGTCCCAGCATCCACTTAGGACGTTAGAGAAACATGTTTTAATTTTTTTTTTATTAGTTTCACCCACCAAAGTGTGGCGGATTGAAAATGACGAATGTACTGTCTAAAAGCACTGTTGTCGAATTTCCAAACTTCAATTGAATATACTTTTGTCGAATTGCCGCATTTGTATCATTGCAGAAAAGTCGAATGTGACAAAAGTCGAATTTTGAAAGTCCGTTTTTTTTTACAGAAAGTACTGAATTGCATTGTCGATTTTTTTTTGGGGCGAAAAAGTCCCTTTTTTCGACAATTTCGGGAATTCAACCGCAATTGCATATACCCCTATGACTTCATATAGCAGATAAGCACAAACATCTGGATTCAGCAGATACTCATCGTATGCAAGGCAAATGCAGACTGGTGAAATCCCAAACAGCCGTTTTCGATGCTCCTTCCTCAGGGGAAAACCAGTTACGGTGCCATAGTGCCTGGTGCTAAAGTGTCAAAGTGGTGTGTAAAATGCTGCATCATGGTTGAGCATTATTTATGCTCCCCTAATCACGCTCATCATCACCGGCACCTGGAGTCCCGTGCCGCCCCGGGGCCGGTCACACCGCAATCCCCACTCCCGGAAACACCGCCAGTGGAACGCACGCCACGCACCACGTGACCGGAAGTTACGGCCCGTGGAACGCAAGCGGCGCGTCACCAAGGCGGAAGTCCAGGTCCGGGAGACGCGGCTAGCAACAGCGTCCCCGGTAACACTGCCAACGGGCCCAGAATACCAGGCAAAAGTGTTATGCACAGTATAGGGACAAAAACTATCAAAAAAAATAAAGCAAAACAAAATAAACATAAAGGATCAGTTGACACTCCGGAGTATTAATTTATCCATTAAGGGTCTTATTTATCTGTTAAGTATTCCAATTAGTATAGCATATATACTCCAAGGCCACAATGGCTTCACAGTGTCAAAATGATCCCAAATAAACAACAAACAAAAATAGAGTGATCTGAACAAAATAGTGAGAACTATACCATCAATAGCCAAAAACAAACTCAGGGCATAATCTATATATCCTGTAAGGGGTCCATCAGAAATTACTTAAAGGAAGGGGCTAAAGGAAAATTCCTCATTTAAACCATGGGGTACCATCGCGTCCATACGATATATCCATTGACACTCTTGTTGTAACAGTCATTTGTGTCCGTCACCTCCCCTTCTCAAGAATGCCACATGGTCGATCGGCATATATGTAAATTCACTCAGCTTATCTCCCTCTGCAACATAATGTCTCGCAACTGGAGGCGTGTTCCCATCTACTTTCTGGTAGGCCTTTTTTTTTTTTTTTATAGAGGATCTGTGCATTCCAAGTCTCTCTTTAAGCATACGTATGGTTTTCCCTATGTAAACCTTCTTGCAAGGGCAGATCATCATGTAGGTCACAAATTTAGTTTCACATGTCATCCGATAACGTAAAGGATATCGTGTTCCCCTCGTGGGGTGACAGCAACTTTTATCAATCAGCATAAAGTTGCAACTGACACAACCAGGACATTTGTAGGCACCAGTTTGAAGTTGTAACCAATTAATTCCCCTGCCCACACGTGGGCTAATGTCAGAGAAAGTCACTTTTTCTTTCAGGTTACGGCTCCGCTTACAGCAAAATAGTGGTGGCTTGTTACAATAGTTCTGCATCACCGGGTCTGATTGCAATATGTGCCAGTGTTTGCGAATTGACTGGCGAGCATTGCCAGAGGAGATAGAGTACGTGCTGGCAAAAACCAAACATTCTGGCTCAAGCGTAATCCGTGGCTGTAGCAATTCATCCCGTGACAATTGCACACATCTATCTATTGCCTGTTACACTTCAACGATGTCATATCCTCTGTTGATTAATTTCTCACCCATCATTGCAAGAGCATCAGGTAATTCCTCACGGTTAGAGGTGATTCTTGCCACTCGAACTAATTGAGAAAAGGGCAACCCCTTCTTTAAAGCTGGTGGGTGGAAGCTAGATGCAAGTAAGAGAGAATTTTTATCAGTGGGCTTCCTGTAGATTCCTGTTGACAGTACCCCATTGCATATCTGCACAGAAACATCAAGAAAATTGATCACTGAAGCATTAGGATTACTAGTAAATCTGATGGACCCCGGCAAATTATTAAGTTTATTAACGAAATCAGTTAACATCTTTTCGCCACCAGTCCACAATATGAAAAGATCGTCAATATATCGTACATAGAATTTAATGTATTCTGAGAACAATGTGTCACCCTTAATAGGACGCTTTTCATACTGGTACATAAATAAATTGGTATACGATGGGGCCATGTTGGACCCCATCACTGTGCCTTTGAGTTGTAAATAAAAGGAGTTGTTAAACAAAAAATTATTTTTGTGGAGCACCACCTCCATCAACAAAAGAAAAAATTCCATAGGGGGACCCGCATACTGTGGCTCAAACATTCCTTTACAGCAGAAATTCCTTCTGTATGCCCAATGTTAGTATATAAACTGGTGACATCTAGAGTCACCAGTATACATTCAGAAGTCAGTGTACCAATGGTATTCAAATTGCAGAGAAAATTTTATGCTGACTAGTAAAAGTTGCTGTCACCCCACGAGGGGAGCACGTTATCCTTTACGTTATCGGATGACATGTGAAACTAAATTTGTGACCTACATGATAATCTGCCCTTGCAACAAGGTTTACATAGGGAAAACCATACGTATGCTTAAAGAGAGAACTGGAATGCACAGATCCTCTATAAAAAAAGGCCTACCAGAAAGTAGATGGGAACACGCCTCCAGTTGCGAGACATTATGTTGCACAGGGAGATAAGCTGAGTGATTTTGCATATATGCCGATCGACCATGTGCCACCCTTGAGAAGGGGAGGTGACGGACACAAATTACTGTTACAACAAGAGTGTCGATGGATATATCGTATGGACGCGATGGTACCCCAGGGTTTAAATGAGGAATTTTCCTTTAGTCCCTTCCTTTAAGTAATTTCTGATGGACCCCTTACAGGATATATAGATTATGCCCTGAGTTTGTTTTTGGCTATTGATGGTATAGTTCTCACTATTTTGTTCATAACACTCTATTTCTGTTTGTTGTTTATTTGGGATCATTTTGACACTGTGAAGCCATTGTGGCCTTGGAGTATATATGCTATACTAATTGGAATACTTAACAGATAAACAAGACCCTTAATGGATAAATTAATACTCCGGAGTATCAACTGATCCTTATGTTTATTTTGCTTTATTTTTTTTGATGGTTTTTGTCCCTATACTGTGCATAACACTTTTGCCTGGTATTCTGGGCCCAATGGCAGTGTTGCCGGGGACGCTGTTGCTAGCCGCGTCTCCCGGACCTGGACTTCCGCCTTAGTGACGCGCCGCTTGCGTTCCACGGGCCGTAACTTCCGGTCACGTGGTGCGTGGCGTGCGTTCCACTGGCGGTGTTTCCGGGAGTGGGGATTGCGGTGTGACCGGCCGCGGGGCGGCACGGGACTCCAGGTGCCGGTGATGATGAGCGTGTTTAGGGGAGCATAAATAATGCCCTCCTATGATGCAGCATTTTGCACAGCACTTTGACACTTTAGCACCAGGAACTATGGCACCTTAACTGGTTTTCCCCTGAGGAAGGAGCACCGAAAAACAGCTGTTTGGGATTTCACCAGTCTGCATTTGCCTTGCATACGATGAGTATCTGCTGAATCCAGATGTTTGTGCTTATCTGCTATATGAAGTCATAAGCTGATTGAATATTATACCTGCTCTATGAAGTAAAAAGCTGATTGAATATTGGGGGTCATTCCGAGTTGTTCGCTCGTTATTTTTTTTCAGCAACGGAGCGATTAGTCGCTAATGCGCAATGTCCGCAGTGCGACTGCGCCAAGTAAATTTGCTATGCAGTTAGGTATTTTACTCACGGCATTATGAGGTTTTATCTTCGTTCTGATGATCGTAATGTGATTGACAGGAAGTGGGTGTTTCTGGGCGGAAACTGGCCGTTTTATGGGAGTGTGTGAAAAAACGCTACAGTTTCCGGGAAAAACGCGGGAGTGGCCGGAGAAACGGAGTGGTGTTTGGGCGAACGCTGGGTGTGTTTGTGACGTCAAACCAGGAACGACAAGCACTGAAGTGATCGCAGATGCCGAGTAAGTGTGGAGCTTCTCAAACTGCTAAGAAGTGTCTATTCGCAATTTTGCTAATCTTTCGTTCGCTATTTTGATAAGCTAAGATTCACTCCCAGTAGGCGGCGGCTTAGCGTGTGCAAAGCTGTTAAAAGCAGCTTGCGAGCGAACAACTCGGAATGAGGGCCATTAAGCAGTGTGCTGGTTCTGTCTACACCCTGGCTGGAAAGTTATGGATGGACATGTGTTAATAGAACATTCATTTAGACCGGTCACCTGCGTCTTTTCACATGAGTGTCACTGCGGCTTCCCGGGACTTTGTTCTGTGATTATATATATATATATATATATATATATATATATATATATATATATATAATACCTACCGGTAAATCATTTTCTCCTACTCCGTAGAGGATGCTGGGGACTCCAAAAGGACCATGGGGTATAGACAGGATCCGCAGGAGACATGGGCACACTATAAGACTTTGAATGGGTGTGAACTGGCTCCTCCCTCTATGCCCCTCCTCCAGACCTCAGTTACAGGAACTGTGCCCAGGGAGACGGACAATTCGAGGAAAAAGATTTTTGTTAAACTAAGGGTGAGACACATACCAGTTCACACCACAACACACCATATCTGGTATTCCTGGTAATCCAGTGTAACAGTATGAATGAAAAACAGCAACAAGCTGAACGTAACCGATACACAACCTTCGTGTAACTGAAAACAACAACTAACAATACAACTGCAAGTAACAGTACGCACTGGGATGGGCGCCCAGCATCCTCTACGGCAGGCATTCCCAACCACGGTCCTCAAGGCACACCAACAGTGCAGGTTTTAGTGATATCCAGGCTTCAGCACAGGTGACTTAATTAGTAGCTCAGTTATTTTGATTTAACAATCTGTGCTGCAGCCTGGATATCACTAAAACCTGCACTGCTGGTGTGCCTTGAGGACCGTGGTTGGGAATGCCTGCTCTACGGACTAGGAGAAAAGGATTTACCGGTAGGTATTAAAATCCTATTTTCTCTTACGTCCTAGAGGATGCTGGGGACTCCAAAAGGGACCATGGGGTCTATACCAAAGCTCCAGACCGGGCGGGAGAGTGCGGACGACTCTGCAGCATCGATTGAGCAAACATGAGGTCCTCATCAGCCAGGGTATCAAACTTAGCAAAAGTGTTTGAACCCGACCACGTAGCTGCTCGGCAAAGCTGAAGTGCCAAGACCCCTCGGGCAGCCGCCAAAGATGAGCCCACCTTCCTGGTAGAATGGGCCTTCACCGACTTCAGCAACGGCAATCCAGCCGTAGAACGAGCGTGCTGAATCGTATTACAAATCCAGTGCGCAATAGTCTGCTTGTAAGCAGGATTTCCAATCTTGTTGGAAGCATACAGGACAAACAGAGCCTCCGTTTTCCTAACAAGAGCCGTTCTGGCAACATAAATTTTCAAAGCTCTTAAGACATCGAGAGATTTTGGCACCGCCACGGCATCCGTAGCCACTGGCACCACAATAGGTTGGTTTATATGAAACGAAGAAACCACCTTTGGCAGAAATTGTTGACGAGTCCTCAATTCTTCTCTATCCACATGAAAAATCAAATATGGGCTCTTGTGAGACAAAGCCGCCAATTCCGACACTCATCTGGCGGACGCCAAGGCCAAAAGCATGACCACTTTCCAAGTGAGAAATTTCAACTCAACCTTTCGCAAAAGGTTCAAACCATTGAGACATAAGAAATTGTAACACCCCGTCAAGATCCCACGGGTGGCACAAATGGAGGATGGCTATGCAGCACTCCCTTCACGAAAGTCTGAACTTCAGGAAGGGCGGCTAATTCTTTTTGAAAGAAAATAGATAAAGCCGAAATCTGCACTTTGATGGAACCTAATTTCAGGCCTGCATCCACGCCTGCCTGCAAAAAAATGGAGGAAACGAACCAGCTGAAACTCCTCCGCAGGAGCTTTCTTGGCTTCACACCACGACACATTTTCTCCAAATACGGTGATAACGCTTCGCCGTGACCTCCTTTCTAGCCTTAAGGAGAGTGGGGATGACTTCCCCGGGAATACCCTTTCGAGCTAGGATTTGGCGTTCAACCTCCACGCCGTCAAACGCAGCAAGTCCTGAAATACGCATGGCCCCTGCAGTAACAGGTCCTCTCAGAAGAAGCGGCCAAGGATCTTCTATGAGCAATTCCTGAAGATCCGGATACCAGGCCCTCCGTGGCCAATCTGGAATGACTAGTACTGCCAGAACCCTTGTTTGTCTTATGATCCTCAACACTTCTGGAATGAGAGGAAGTGGAGGGAACACATAGTGACTGAAACACCCACAGAGTTACCAGGGCGTACACTGCACTGGCTTGGGGGTCCCTTGACCTGGAACAATACCTCGGAAGCTTCTTGTTGAGGCGAGACGCCATCATGTCTATTTGAGGAATTCCCCAACGCCTTGTCACTTCTGCAAATACCTCTTGATGAAGAGCCCACTCTCCTGGATGGAGATCGTGTCTGCTGAGGAAGTCTGCTTCCCAGCTGTCCACGCCCGGAAGGAAGACTGCTGACAGAGCGCTCACGTGCTTTTCCGCCCAGCGGAGAACTCTTGTGGCCTCCGCCATCGCCGCTCTGCTCTTTGTTCCGCCTGGCGGTTTACGTACGCTACCGCTGTTACGTTGTCCGACTGAATCAGGACAGGTAGACCTCGAAGCAGGTGTTCCGCTTGCAGAAGGCCGTTGTAAATGGCTCTTAGCTCCAGAACGTTTATGTGGAAAGTTTCCTGGCTTGACCATTTTCCCTGGAAACTTCTTCCTAGCGTGACTGCTCCGCAGCCTCTGAGACTTGCATCCGTGGTCAGCAGGACCCAATCCTGGATTCCGAACCTGCGTCCCTCTAGAAGGTGAGAACTTTGCAGCCACCACAGGAGAGAAATTCTGGTCCTGGAAGACAGACTTATTTTCCGGTGCATGTGCAGGTGAGACCCGGACCATTTGTCCAGCAGGTCCCACTGAAACACCCGTGCATGAAACCTGCCAAACGGAATGGCTTCTTAAGCCGCAACCATCTTCCCTAGCACTCGGGTGCATTGATGAATCGATACTCTTGCCGGTTTCAGAATCTCCTTGACCAAGCATTGGATTTCCAGAGCATTTTCCGCTGGAAGAAACACTCTTTACAGTTCCGTGTCCAAGATCATGCCCAAGAAAGGCAGCAGAGTTGTCAGAATCAACTGAGATTTTGGCAAATTTAGAATCCAACCATGATGTTGCAGAACCGTCAGGGAGAGTTCCACATTTCTTAGCAACTGCTCCTTCGATCTCGCCTTTATCAGGAGATCGTCCAAGTACGGGATAATTGTGACACCTTGCTTGCGTAGGAGTACCATCATTTCCGCCATCACTTTGGTAAAGACCCTCGGGGCCGTGGAAAGCCCAAACGGCCACGTCTGAAATTGGTAATGATAATCCTGCACCGCAAATCTCAGGAAAGCTTGATGTGGAGGATATATCAGGACGTGTTAGTAGGCATCTTTTATGTCGACTGACGCCATAAAATCCTCCCCTTCTAGACTAGAGATCACTACTCGAAGAAATTCCATCTTGAACTTGAAAATTTTCAAATACAGATTAAGGGATTTTAGGTTCAGGATCGGTCTGACCGAGCCGTCCGGCTTTGGTACGACAAAGAGGCTCGAATAAAACCCTTCTCCCCATTGGGACGAGGGTACCGGGATAATGACACTCTGTTGACACAGCTTTTGTATCGCCGCACTCACCACTTCCCTTTCTGGGATAGAAACTGGCAAGGCTGATTTGAAAAATCGGTGGGGGGCACCTCCTGAAACTCCAGTTTGCACCCCTGGGACACTATGTCTAACACCCAAGGATCTAGGCCCGAGTGAAACCAGACCTGACTGAAGAGTCTGAGATGCGCCCCCACCGGCACGGACTCCTGTAGGGGAGCCCCAGCGTCATGCGGTGGACTTGGCAAAGGCCGGGGAGGACTTTTGGTCCTGGGAGCCTGACACAGCAGGCGACCTTTTTCCCCTTCCTCTACCTTTTGAAGCAAGGAAGGACGAGCCTCTTCCTTTTTTGTATTTATTAGGCCGAAAGGACTGCATCTGATAATGGGGTGCCTTTTTCTGTTGTGCGGGAACATAAGGAAGAAAAGATGACTTACCCGCTGTAGCGGTAGACACCAGGTCAGCGAGGCCGTCACCAAACAACTACCTTTATAAGGGAGAGCCTCCATAGCTTTCTTGGAGTCGGCATCAGCATTCCATTGATGAATCCACAGCGCTCTCCTGGCCGAGACTGCCATGGCATTGGCCCTTGATCCCAAGAGGCCAATATCCCTCGCCGCATCCATTAGGTAAGCTGCAGCGTCCCTGATATAACTAGAGTCAAAAGAATGTTATCCCTATCCAGGGTATCCATGTCAGATGCCAAATTATCAGCCCACTTAGCAATAGCACTACTCACCCATGCCGACGCCACGGCAGGTCTGAGGAGTGCCCCCCGTAGTGACATAAATGGCCTTTAATGTCGTTTCCTGCTTACGATCCGCAGGATCCTTGAGGGCAGCAGTGTCGGGAGACGGAAGCGCCACCTTCTTGGACAGCCGGGACAGGACCTTGTCCACATTGGGAGATGACTCCCACTTTCCCCTGTCGTCAGAGGGGAAAGGATATGCCATAAAAATTCTCTTGGGAATCTGCCACCTTTTGTCAGGCGATTCCCAAGCTTTTTCACAAAGAGCATTCAGTTCATGAGAGAGGGGAAACGTCACCTCAGGCTTTTTCCCCATATATAAACAAACCCTTGTATCTGGAACAGCAGGCACTTCAGAAATATGTAAAACATCTTTAATTGCCACAATCATGTACTGAATTCTCTTAACCACTTTTGGATGTAAACTGGCCTCACTAAAGTCAACACTGGAATCAGAGTCCGTGTCGGTATCAGAATCCGCCATTAGGGTAAATGAACGCTTTTGTGACCCTGAGGGGGCCTGTACCTGGGATAAGGCTTCCTCCATGGATTTTCTCCACGTTTGTGTCTGAGAATCAGATTTATCCAGCCTCTTAGACAATAACGCAACATTTGTATTCAATGTACTCAACATGGCCACCCAATCAGCAGTCAGCGGTGCCAACAGTCACTCCCAAATCTTTCTCTGCGCCCCCAGTAACCACCTCCGGGGAGGAGCACTCAGCCTCAGACATGTCGACACACCGTACCGACATACACACACTCACACTGGCAATAGGGGACAGACCCACAGAGAAGCCTGTTAGAGAGAACAACACAGAGGGAGTATACCAGCTCACACCCCAGCACCCATATACTACAGAAAAAATAATATATGAACACTGCGCTGTTAAATAGCACCAAATGACTGTACCCCCCCCCCCCCACCGTTTGGCTCCCTGTACTTGCTAAGAAGAATTGAGGTCTGGGCCAGCGTCTCTGCAATATCTGTGAAGAGAGAAAAATGGCGCTGGTAAGCTGTGAGGGCTAAGCCACGCCCCCTCCCGGCGCGCTGTAGTCCCACTCAATTTTAAATATTTATACTGGCGGGGGTCTTATATTTAGTGCCTAGGCACTTATATAAGCTCTTTTGCTAGTTTATACATCTCCAGTAACCTGCTGCTAAGGGCGCCCCCCCTGCGCCCTGAGAGTGCCGTTGTTGTATGTGTGGGAGCATGGGGCGCAGCGCGACCGCTGCGCTGTACCGCCATTACTGAAGTCTTCTGCCGTCACTGAAGTCTTCTTGCTTCTTTATACTCACCCGGCTTCTTTCTTCTGGCTTCGGTGAGGGGGATGACGGCGCGGCTCCGGAAACAAGCAGCTAGGTGCACCAAGTGATCGAACCCTCTGGAGCTAATGGTGTCCAGTAGCCTAAGAAGCAGAGCCTTTAACGCAGAAGAAGTAGGTCTGACTTCTCTCCCCTCACTCCCACGCAGCCTATAGCCAGCAGGTCTCCCTGAAAATAAAAAAACCTAACAAAGTATTTTCAGAGATACTCAGGAGAGCTCCCCTAGTGTGTGTCCAGTCTCTCTGGGAACAGAATCTAACGGAGGTCTGGAGGAGGGGCATAGAGGGAGGAGCCAGTTCACACCCAATCAAAGTCTTATAGTGTGCCCATGTCTCCTGCGGATCCCGTCTATACCCCATGGTCCTTTTGGAGTCCCCAGCATCCTCTAGGACGTAGGAGAAAAAGACTTTACATGTATAAAATATTTATCAATTGACAAATAATGGGGATGAAAAAAGTTAAATTTGATACTTTTATCTGCTGTGCAGCACCTTGAGACCATGTTCCTTTATTGGATGTCCATAATAGTGAAATTACCAGCCTTGTGTTCCTGATAGAGGGATCCGTAGCAATGGCTCCTGATGGCAACGGGACTTCATGCAATATTAATGGTATCCTCGTCCACAATGAGGCTTGGAATGGATTATAGGAAAAAACCGGATTGATGAATTACCGGCAAGGTTCTCCACACTTCTGTCGAGTAGGCAAGGATTGCACAGGTCTTTTCAGGTGCAGCGTGTGTAGTATATTCTGACGTGTTTCGCTGCTCCAGGCAGCTTTGTCAAAGGGAACAAAGAGTGGCTGAATGTGCAACACCCCCTTAAGAAAGGTCTGTACTTCAGGAAGTACCGCCAATTGTTTCTGGAAGAAGATAGAGAGACGAAATCTGAACCTTGATTGAGCATAATCGTAGGCCCTTATCCACTCCTGCTTACAGGAACAGTAGAAACTGGCTCAGACGAAATTCCACAGGAGAACATTTCCGACTCTCACACCAAGAAACATATTGCTTCCAAATACGGTAGTAATGTTTGGAGGTAACCACCTTACGGGCCTGAACCATAGTGGAAAATAACTTGGACGGAAGACCCTTACTAGTTAAAATCTCCTTCTCAACTTCCAGGCCGTCAAACGTAGCTGCTGTAAGTCTGGACAGACGAACGGTCCTTTTTGAACAAGGTCCTTGAGAAGTGGCAGAGGCCAGGGATCCTGCAACGACAGGGTCAGTAGATCCGCATACCAGGCCCGTTGAGGCCAATCCAGGGCAATGAAAACTGCCTGAACACGTTCTTGTTTGAGTCTTTTGAGAACTCTTGGGATTAGGGGAATTGAAGGAAACAGGTAAGCAAACTGGTAAGTCCATAGCGTCATCAGAGTGTCTACCACAACCGCCTGCGGGTTCCTCGCTCTGGAGCAGTAACGCCGAAGCTTCTTGTTGGGACGAGAAACATCAGGTCTATCTGTGGACAACCCCACCGGTGAACAAGTTGTTGAAACACCAGAGGGTGGAGGCCCCATTCTCCCGGATGGAGGTCGTGCCTGCTTAGGAAGTCCGCTTCCCAGTTGATTAATCCTGGAATGTAAACAGCCGAGATGGCCTTTGCTTTGGCTTCCGCCCAGAGGAGTATTCTTGACACATCTTGCATTGCGGCCCTGCTTCTTGTTCCTCCCTGTTGGTTGATGTACGCTACTGCTCTGGCATTGTCCGACTGCACCTGGATGGCCTAATTACAAAGAAGGTATAAGGCCTGTATTACAGCATTGTAAATTGCCCTGAGTTCCAGAACGTTGATTGGGAGAGCAGATTCCTGAATCGACCATGTCCCCTGGAACTGCGCTCCTTGAGTCACAGCCCCCAACCCTGGAGGCTGGCATCTGTTAACAGCGTCCATGACAGGGTGTTGAAACTCCGACCCTCCACCAGATGAGGGACTTGTAGCCACCATAGCAGGAATACCCGTGTTTTCGGTGACAGGGTTATATGCTGATGCATGTGCAGGTGAAAACCCGACCATTTGTCCAACAAATCCAGTTGAAATGGTCGCACATGAAACCTGCCGTACTGTATCGCCTCGTAGGAGGCCACCGTCTTGCCCAGCAAGTGGATGCAAAGTTGAATTGAGACTATGCAAGGTTTCAGCACCGCCCGGACCATTGACTGAATAGTTAAGGCCTTGTCCATGGGGAGGTAAACCTTCTGAGCCACAGTATACAGGATCATCCCCAGGAACTGAATTCTCTGAGACGGTTCCAAGTGAGATTTCTGGAAATTGAGTATCCATCAGTGAGCCATAAACAAGCGAGTAGTCAAGTCGATACTGTGCAGTAGTTGTTCCCTGGACACCGCCTTTATCAGGAGATCGTCCAGGTACGGAATTATATGGACACCCCTCATGCTCAGTAGTAGCATCATTTCCGCCATGACCTTTGTGAATACCCTTGGGGCTGTGGAGACACCGATGGGTACGGCCTCAAACTGGAAACGCTGGTCCAGAATCGCGAACCTGAGGAACGCTTGGTGGGGGGGTCAAATTGGGATATGTAGATATGTGTCCTTTATATCCAGGGACACCAGAAACTCCCCCTCCTCCAGATTCGCTATCACTGCTCTTAGAGACTCCATCTTGAATTTGAACACCCGAAGATATGGGTCCAGGGATTTGAGGTTCAAGATCGGACGCACAGAGCCATCCGGCTTCGTAACAACAAAGACTTGAGTAAAATCTTTGTGTGCGCAACTGAGGAGGCACCGGAACAGTAAGTCCTGTAGAAAGCAGCTTTTGCACTGCCTGCTGTAAGGAAACCCTTGCTTCCTGTTAAACTCGTAAGCCTGAACTGATGAATCTGAGAGGAGGGAGTTCCTGGAATTCCAGACGGTATCCTTGGGATATGAGGTCCCTCACCCAAGGATCCCGGCAGGACTCTGCCCAAATGTGCGAGAAGTGTTGAAGGCGAGCACCTACCTGACAGTCGCTTTGCTGCTGAGGTCAACCGTCACGCGGAGGGCTTCGTGGAAGAGGATCCGGAGGCCGGTCTGGCAGCTGCTGGTTTACGGAACTTACCGCGAGATCCTCTAGCAGCATTGGAGGCACCTCTGGCTTTGCCTCTGAATCTGGCCACCCGAAAGGACGGCAGGGAGGGTCCAGGATAGGGACGCTGGCAGGTGGCGGGGCAGACGGCAGATATGTAGATTTACCTGCAGTTGCCCGAGATATCCACTTGTTCAGCTCTTCCCCAAACAACGCATCACCTGTAAAAGGAAGGTACTCAACTCCTTTTTTAGAATTAGCATCTGCTGACCACTGTCGCAGCCACAGGGCTCTACGAGCCGATACTGCCATAGCAGTGGTACGACCGTTAATGATAAACAGCATCTTGGATGTGTTGTAGTAATGTAACTATCTCTTCCCGAGTGAAACAAAATTTGTGGAGAATCCCTGCTAAATGGCGCTAAAACAAAGAAAGCTGCCCTAGATGGTCTGCCTCCCTAGATGTCACCAAACATCTACATACAAGCCTAAATACAACAAAATTTTGGAAGATATACCATCCTAGGCGCTAAAATAAAATAGTGGACAAACAATATGGTGCAGTCACTTATTCAAAAGACTTCAGTGTTGTTCCATCTGTTGATAATTTGCTTGATTTCAACGATGCAGTGCATGCAAATAAAGAAAAAAAATAAGAATTTACTTACCGATAATTCTATTTCTCGTAGTCCGTAGTGGATGCTGGGGACTCAGTCAGGACCATGGGGAATAGCGGCTCCGCAGGAGACAGGGCACAAAAGTAAAAGCTTTAGGATCAGGTGGTGTGCACTGGCTCCTCCCCCTATGACCCTCCTCCAAGCCTCAGTTAGGATACTGTGCCCGGACGAGCGTACACAATAAGGAAGGATTTTGAATCCCGGGTAAGACTCATACCAGCCACACCAATCACACTGTACAACCTGTGATCTGAACCCAGTTAACAGCATGATAACAGCGGAGCCTCTGAAAAGATGGCTCACAACAATAATAACCCGATTTTTGTAACAATAACTATGTACAAGTATTGCAGACAATCCGCACTTGGGATGGGCGCCCAGCATCCACTACGGACTACGAGAAATAGAATTATCGGTAAGTAAATTCTTATTTTCTCTAACGTCCTAAGTGGATGCTGGGGACTCCGTCAGGACCATGGGGATTATACCAAAGCTCCCAAACGGGCGGGAGAGTGCGGATGACTCTGCAGCACCGAATGAGAGAACTCCAGGTCCTCCTCAGTCAGGGTGTGCCCCTGACCAAGTATCAGCTCGGCAAAGTTGTAAAGCCGAGAGCCCTCGGGCAGCCGCCCAAGATGAGCCCACCTTCCTTGTGAAATGGGCATTTACATATTTTGGCTGTGGCAGGCCTACCACAGAATGTGCAAGCTGAATTGTATTACACATCCAACTAGCAATCGTCTGCTTAGAAGCAAGGGCACCTAGTTTGTTGGGTGCATACAGGATAACAGCAAGTCAGTTTTCCTGACTCCAGTCGTCCTGGAACTATATTTTCAGGGCCCTGACCACATCTAGCAACTTGGAGTCCTCCAAGTCCCTAGTAGCCGCAGGTACCACAATAAGCTGGTTCAGGTGAAACACTGACACCACCTTAGGGAGAAACTGGGGACGAGTCCGCAGCTCTGCCCTGTCCGAATGGACAATCAGATATGGGCTTTTGTGAGACAAACGCCGCCAATTCTGACACTCGCCTGGCCGAGGCCAGGGCCAACCGCATGGTCACTTTCCCTGTGAAATATTTCAAATCCACAGATTTGAGCGGTTTAAACCAATGTGATTTGAGGAATCCCAGAACTACGTTGAGATCCCACAGTGCCACTGGAGGCACAAAAGGGGGTTGTATATGCAGTACTCCCTTGACAAACTTCTGGACTTCAGGAACTGAAGCCAATTCTTTCTGGAAGAAAATCGACAGGGCCGAAATTTGAACCTTAATGGACCCCAATTTGAGGCCCATAGACACTCCTGTTTGCAGGAAATGCAGGAAACAACAGAGTTGAAATTTCTTCGTGGGGCCTTCCTGGCCTCACACCACGCAACATATTTTCGCCACATGTGGTGATAATGTTGTGCGGTCACCTCCTTCCTGGCTTTGACCAGGGTAGGAATGACCTCTTCCGGAATGCCTTTTTCCCTTAGGATCCGGCGTTCAACCGCCATGCCGTCAAACGCAGCCGCGGTAAGTCTTGGAACAGACATGGTACTTGCTGAAGCAAGTCCCTTCTTAGCGGCAGAGGCCATGAGTCCTCTGTGAGCATCTCTTGAAGTTCCGGGTACCAAGTCCTTCTTGGCCAATCCGGAGCCACGAGTATAGTTCTTACTCCTCTACGTCTTATAATTCTCAATACCTTGGGTATGAGAAGCAGAGGAGGTAAGACATACACCGACTGGTACACCCACGGTGTTACCAGAACGTCCACAGCTATTGCCTGAGGGTCTTTTGACCTGGCGCAATACTTGTCCAGTTTTTTGTTCAGGCGGGACGCCATCATGTCCACCTTTGGTCTTTCCCAACGGTTCACAATCATGTGGAAGACTTCCCGATGAAGTCCCCACTCTCCCGGGTGGAGGTTGTGCTGAGGAAGTCTGCTTCCCATTTGTCCACTCCCGGAATGAACACTGCTGACAGTGCTATCACATGATTTTCCGCCCAGCGAAAAATCCTTGCAGTTTCTGCCATTTCCCTCCTGCTTCTTGTGCCGCCCTGTCTGTTTACGTGGGCGACTGCCGTGTTGTTGTCCCACTGGATCAATACCGGCTGACCTTGAAGCAGAGGTCTTGCTAAGCTTAGAGCATTGTAAATTGCCCTTAGCTCCAGTATATTTATGTGGAGAAAAGTCTCCAGACTTGATCACACTCCCTGGAAATTTTTTCCTTGTGTGACTGCTCCCCAGCCTCTCAGGCTGGCCTCCGTGGTCACCAGCATCCAATCCTGAATGCCGAATCTGCGGCCCTCTAGAAGATGAGCACTCTGTAACCACCACAGGAGAGACACCCTTGTCCTTGGAGATAGGGTTATCCGCTGATGCATCTGAAGATGCGATCCGGACCATTTGTCCAGCAGATCCCACTGAAAAGTTCTTGCGTGGAATCTGCCGAATGGAATCGCTTCGTAATAAGCCACCATTTTTCCCAGGACTCTTGTGCAATGATGCACTGACACTTTTCCTGGTTTTAGGAGGTTCCTGACTAGCTCTGATAACTCCCTGGCTTTCTCCTCCGGGAGAAACACCTTTTTCTGGACTGTGTCCAGAACCATCCCTAGGAACAGCAGACGTGTCGTCGGAAACGGCTGCGATTTTGGATATTTAAAATCCACCCGTGCTGTCGTAGAACTACTTGAGATAGTGCTACTCCGACTTCCAACTGTTCTCTGGACCTTGCCCTTATCAGGAGATCGTCCAAGTAAGGGATAATTAAGACGCCTTTTCTTTGAAGAAGAATCATCATTTCGGCCATTACTTTGGTAAAGACCCGGGGTGCCGTGGACAATCCAAACGGCAGCGTCTGAAACTGATAGTGACAGTTCCGTACCACGAACCTGAGGTACCCTTGGTGAGAAGGGCAATTTGTGTAAGTGTTCAAAGATTATCCATTTAGAATAGGTCTCACCGAGCCGTCCGGCTTCAGTACCACAATATAGTGTGGAATAATACCCCTTTCCTTGTTGTAGGAGGGGTACTTTGATTATCACCTGCTGGGAATACAGCTTGTGAATTGTTTCCAATACTGCCTCCCTGTCGGAGGAAGACGTTGGTAAAACAGACATCAGGAGCCTGCGAGGGGGAGACGTCTCGAATTTCCAATCTGTACCCCTGGGATACTACTTGTAGGATCCAGGGGTCCACTTGCGAGTGAGCCCACTACGCGCTGAAACTCTTGAGACGACCCCCCCCCGCATCTGAGTCCGCTTGTACGGCCCCAGCGTCATGCTGAGGACTTAGTAGAAGCGGTGGAGGGCTCTGTTCCTGGGAATGGGCTGCCTGCTGCAGTCTTCTTCCCTTTCCTCTATCCATGGGCAGATATGACTGGCCTTTTGCCCGCTTGCCCTTATGGGGACGAAAGGACTGAGGCTGAAAAGACGGTGTCTTTTTCTGCTGAGATGTGACTTGGGGTAAAAAAGGTGGATTTTCCAGCTGTTGCCGTGGCCACCAGGTCCGATGGACCGACCCCAAATAACTCCTCCCTTTTATACGGCAATACTTCCATGTGCCGTTTGGAATCTGCATCACCTGACCACTGTCGTGTCCATAAACATCTTCTGGCAGATATGGACATCGCACTTACTCTTGATGCCAGAGTGCAAATATCCCTCTGTGCATCTCGCATATATAGAAATGCATCCTTTAAATGCTCTATAGTCAATAAAATACTGTCCCTGTCAAGGGTATCAATATTTTCAGTCAGGGAATCCGACCAAGCCACCCCAGCGCTGCACATCCAGGTTGAGGCGATCGCTGGTCGCAGTATAACACCAGTATGTGTGTATATACCTTTTTAGGATATTTTCCAGCCTCTCAGCTGGCTCCTTGAGGGCGGCCCTATCTGGAGACGGTACCGCCACTTGTTTTGATAAGCGTGTGAGCGCCTTATCCACCCTAAAGGGTGTTTCTGGCGGGAAAGGGTATACCGCCAATAATTTTCTATCGGGGGAAACCCACTCATCATCACACACTTCATTTAATTTATCTGATTCAGGAAAAACTACAGGTAGTTTTTTCACACCCCACATAATACCCTTCTTTGTGGTACTTGTAGTATCAGAAATATGTAACACCTCCTTCATTGCCCTTAACATGTAACGTGTGGCCCTAAAGGAAAATACGTTTGTTTCTTCACCGTCGACACTGGAGTCAGTGTCCGTGTCTGTGTCGACCAACTGAGGTAAATGAGCGTTTTACAGCCCCTGACGGTGTTTGAGACGCCTGGACAGGTACTAATTTGTTTGCCGGCCGTCTCATGTCGTCAACCGACCTTGCAGCGTGTTGACATTATCACGTAATTCCTTAAATAAGCCATCCATTCCGGTGTCGACTCCCTAGAGAGTGACATCACCATTTCAGGCAATTGCTCCGCCTCCTCACCAACATCGTCCTCATACATGTCGACACACACGTACCGACACACAGCACACACACAGGGAATGCTCTGATAGAGGACAGGACCCCACTAGCCCTTTGGGGAGACAGAGGGAGAGTTTGCCAGCACACACCAAAAACGCTATAATTATACAGGGACAACCTTTATATAAGTGTTTTTCCCTTATAGCATTTATATATATATATATATATATATATATATATATATATATATATATATATATATATATATATATATATATATATATATACACACACACACACACATACATACATATATATATATATATATATATATATATATATATATACATACATATATACATATCGCCAAATAAGTGCCCCCCCTCTCTGTTTTAACCCTGTTTCTGTAGTGCAGTGCAGGGGAGAGCCTGGGAGCCTTCCCACCAGCATTTCTGTGAGGGAAAATGGCGCTGTGTGCTGAGGAGAATAGGCCCCGCCCCCTTTTCGGCGGGCTTCTTCTCCCGTTTTTCTGAGACCTGGCAGGGGTTAAATACATCCATATAGCCCCCAGGGGCTATATGTGATGTATTTTTAGCCAGAATAAAGGTACTATCATTGCTGCCCAGGGCGCCCCCCCCCAGCGCCCTGCACCCTCAGTGACCGCTGCTATGAAGTGTGCTGACAACAATGGCGCACAGCTGCAGTGCTGTGCGCTACCTTATGAAGACTGAAGAGTCTTCTGCCGCCGGTTTCTGGACCTCTTCACTTTTCGGCATCTGCAAGGGGGTCGGCGGCGCGGCTCCGGGACGAACCCCAGGGTGAGACCTGTGTTCCGACTCCCTCTGGAGCTAATGGTGTCCAGTAGCCTAAGAAGCCAATCCATCCTGCACGCAGGCGAGTTCACTTCTCTCCCCTAAGTCCCTCGTAGCAGTGAGCCTGTTGCCAGCAGGACTCACTGAAAATAAAAAACCTAACAAAACTTTTACTCTAAGCAGCTCTTTAGGAGAGCCACCTAGATTGCACCCTTCTCGGCCGGGCACAAAAATCTAACTGAGGCTTGGAGGAGGGTCATAGGGGGAGGAGCCAGTGCACACCACCTGATCCTAAAGCTTTTACTTTTGTGCCCTGTCTCCTGCGGAGCCGCTATTCCCCATGGTCCTGACGGAGTCCCCAGCATCCACTTAGGACGTTAGAGAAATGCATTTCGGTCTAAGTGACCTTTATCAAGAGATGTCTTGATAAAGGTCACTTAGGCCGAAATGCATTGACTGACAAACAGGAGCGGGGATAGCCAGCCTTTTTTTATCCATCCATGATACGCATCTGAACTCTGGATATGGTAATCTCTTGAAGATATTGTTGTTGTTTTTGGGGGGAGAAATACCTCCAGAGTGTCAGCATGGATGGTTTATGTTTTAAATTTTGTGCTTTTGTTTTTTTCTTTTTATTGAAATTTCACTGTATTTTCTGTCTCATTGGAACTTTCCCCTACCGATTGGGGTTTTGTACAATAAATTTTTATGGTTTTAAGAAACATCCAGTATTTTTTTTTTAAATTTAAAATGAAAGAAACCTTGATGGGCTTTATAAATCTTGCCTAATTCTGTGAGTAGGGTACGCATTTCATACTTCTGCATATAAGATTACTAAAGATACCTTGATGTGTATAGAAAACACCCCATTTGTGTGAGTGGGGTACGCCTATTCATCTTAAAAATTACTCAAACACTAATTTTATAAGTACGTGTTTGTATGGTTGCAGTATATTTTACACGGTTTTGCAAACTCTACTACACATTGGAGAAATTTGTTTATGTTTGTTTTGGGTACACGTGGAGTGGAGCTACTTGGGTTGAAGGATAACGTCCAAATTTCACATTGTGAGTTGGGTACGCCATACTTCATTGATCAAAGATACCTTGATGTGCTTAATTTGCTTCATTCACATAGTGAGTGGGGTACGCCTTGTTTAAAATTGGATTCATTATCACTTATAGAATTACATTATATGTAATTCATGAAGAAATATTTGTTCACTTAAAACTGTATCACACTATATATATTTTTTTTTTATTTGCATGCACTGCATCGTTGAAATCAAGCAAATTATCAACAGATGGAACAACACTGAAGTCTTTTGAATAAGTGACTGCACCATATTGTTTGTCCACTATTTTATTTTAGCGCCTAGGATGGTATATCTTCCAAAATTTTGTTGCATCTCTTCCTGAGGTATGTAAGCAGCCCCTTCAGAATCTCATCAGACCATTTTACCATGGCTCTAGAAAAACCACCTGCATACTATGGTAGGACGCTGGGCTACACCCGCTGCAGAGTAAACGGATTTAAGAGTGGTTTCAATCTTGCAATCAGCTGGGTCTTTTAAGGAAACAGCCCCAGGTACAGGTAAAACAATCTTACGTGATAGTCTGGAAACAGAAGTATCCACTGTCGGTGGGGTTCCCCAGACTTTCCTATCCTCTGTAGGGAAAGGGAATGAATTTAACACCCGTTTAGGGGGTAACACATTTTTTGTCAGGATTTATCCATGCTACCTTAGCCAGAGTATATAATTCCTTAGAAACCGGGAAGGTTGCAGAAGACTTTGGTTTCACATTAAAAAATAATTCCTCTGTCTGTTCTTCCTTTTTATCAGGGATATTGAGCACCTCTCTAATAGCATAAATGAGGGCCTCAACACCTGGGGACAGGGAATTATCCTCGTCCACCTCAGCCTCTCCTTCCTCAAACTCTGGTAGCTCAGAGTCAGATTGTAATAATTGTGGCAGAGTGCGTTTATGAGAGACCAACAGGGGGGGGGGGCTGAAGAACCTGCCTGTGGTCTGCAGCATCTACCATAAACGTGTCCACAGTTTGTTTCAGGGTTTGTCTTTTTTGCTTAGACGTAACAAACGCTGAATTAATACTGGAAATCATCGTTTTAAATGTTTCCATCCACTCAGGTTTCTGCACATTACTGCCTTGTGAAGGAATTGAGCACCGGGTACACATAACGGACCCCTGTGAAAAGGTGTAAACCCAGCCTTACATAAAGTACACACAGACTTATTTGCAGATGTGTTTGAGTAGAAACACACAGATTAGTAAGAAAACACAGTACAGTATTAGTGAGATATGCACACTTAACCCAGACTACCCTTAATAGAGTGACAGAGAGAGAAAATGGAACCAGCACACTACACAACAGACTGAGCAGCGCCCTGCTGGGTGTCCTTTATGTGCAACTTTACACACAGCGGTAGAACCGCTTATTGGTGGTCATTCAGAGTTGTTCGCTCGCTAGCAGATTTTAGCAGCATTGCACATGCTAGGCCGCCGTCCTCTGGGAGTGTATCTTAGCATAGCAGAATTGCGAACGAAAGATTAGCAGAATTGCGAATAGAAAATTCTTAGCAGTTTCTGAGTAGCTCGAGACTTGCTCCTATACTGCGATCAGCTCAGCCCGTTTCGTTCCTGGTTTGACGTCACAAACACGTCCTGCCAGCCACTTCCCCGTTTCTCCAGACACTCCTGCGGTTTATCCTGGCACGCCTGCGTTTTTCCGTACACTCCCAGAAAACGGTCAGTTTACGCCCAGAAACACCCACTTCCTGTCAATCACACTCCGATCACTTCAACGATGAAAAATCTTCGTTCGGACGTGAGTAAATCTACTAAATTTTGTGCTAAAATACTTAGCGCATGCGCACTGCATACCATGCGCATTTTTGCCTTAAATCGCTCTGTTGCGAAAATCGGCAACGAGCGAACTCGGAATGACCCCCATTATGAGCTCCCCCCTTCACTATAACCCCCTGGTACCAGTTACAATGGTGATTCAGTGGATCTTGGAGCAGCAGTCTCCGCAAGCAGCCTGTATCAGCAGCAGCAGGAAACGGCGCCGTTTAACCTCTGGTCCCGCTCTCTGGGAACTCCCGCCCCGATAATGGCATGTAGTCCCTGTATATTATTTATATTGGCTTTCTCCATAAAGTGTGAAAACGAGTGTATGCAGCCCCGTTCACCATGTTGCCAGTCTGGGTACTCAGTGGGCATCGCGGCCCAGAGCTGGGTGAACACTGTCCCTTCATGCCACCAATTTGCACCGTGGACCCGCTAACTGGGTCCCCGGTGTAACATTCACCGCATGGCGGGTCGACTTCGGCATCTGTTAAGGGATGGCGGCATGCTGCCGGCGTGGGCTCACAACCTGGGGATGTGAGAAACAGAGCCTCAGGAGCTCAGTGTCCTGTCAGCTGGGATTGTGAACCATTCTTAGGTAGTTGGTTCGGTCCCCACTTAAGTCCGATGATGCAGGCAGACTGGTTGCCAACCAGTGCTGCCTGAAAATAACAAACTAAAATACATTTCTGAAGAAAACTCTCTGGAGAGCAACAGAATGCTCCTGGCTCCTTGGGCACATTTTCTAAACTGAGTCTGCTAGGAGGGGCATAGAGGGGAGGAGTCAGCACACACTATTGATTTCTTAAAGTGCCAGGCTCCAGTGGCCCCGATCTATACCCCATGGTAATATCCTCTTCCCCAGTATCTACTAGGACGTTAAGAGAAAAAAGCAGTTTATTCACAAAATAGGGATTTTTGTTACTTACCGTAAAATCTCTCTCTTGGATTCCATCTGGGGGATGCTGCGTTGTTACTTGTGGGTTAGAGTGTGTGGGATGGGAGTTTGGCACAGAACCTATCAAAACTAACTCCTCCCCCCTCTAACCCCTCCCATCTCCAGCCTAGTAGCAGTTTACCTCAGTTAACGTTTAGCAAAGCCGGAAGAGATAGAACAGAACAGAACCAATAAACCAGACAAAAATACGGGAGGGATCGCAGCGTCCCCCAGATGGAATCAGAGAAAGAGATTTTACGGTAAGTAACAAAAATCCCTATTTCTCTTTCATCCATCTGGGGGACGCTGCACTGTTACTTGTGGGATCTCCCAAAGCAAGCTAATTAGAGGAGGGAGACAGACGGCATAGCAGTCTGCAAAATCTGACGCCCAACAGAGGCAGCCTCCACACCAAAAGTATGAAAACGGTAGAACTTTGTGAAGGTATGCACAGACAACCTTGTCGCCGCTCTACATAACAGCTCGATAGACACACCACCGTGCACAGCCCAAGAGGCTCCAACAGCTCTAGTCGAATGAGCCCTCAAAGAATCAGGAACAGGTAACGCCGGAGAAACATAAGCCTGCCGAATAGCAGAAGTAACCCAGCGTGCCACCGTGTTCTTAGAGGCCGGCCAGCCACGCTTGGGCGCATCAAACAAAACCAACAAAGTATCCGTATGACAAATAGATTCTGTACGGGACAAATAAATGCATAAGGCTCTAACATCCAATAACGCTAAATGGCAATCCTTTCCAGAAGACTCTGGAACAAACGCTGGAAGTACTATGTCCTGATTCATATGGAAAGCCGACACAACCTTAGGCAAGAAGGAAGGTTTTGTACGTAAGACCACTCGATTGTCGTGAAAAACCAACAAAGGTGGTCTGCAAGGAAGCGCCGCTAACTCTGAAACACGTCTAGCGAAGCAATGGCCAAGAGAAAAACGACTTTCAGAGTAAGAAAGCGTAATTCAACAGAATTCAATGGTTCAAACGGAGGTTTCTGGAGAGCCTGAAGAACCAGATTTAAATCCCACGGTGGAACTGGAGGTACAAAAGGAGGTTGAATCCTGATTACACCCTGAATGAAAGTCTGAACCTCCGGAAAGTACAGACAGTGCTGAAACTTGTCCCTTAAGGGAAGACATACAAAGTCCTTTAGTCAGATCATCCTGGAGAAAAGACAACAGACTAGGTAAACGAAAGAGGTGCGGTGACCACCCACGCTTTTCACACCAAGCAATGTAAATACGCCATACTGTAAATACGAGAAGTGACCGGTTTCCTAGCCTGAAGCATAGTTTTCACCATTGGTCGAGATAACCCTTTAGCTCTTAAAATGCTGGATTCAAGAACCAAGCCGTCAAAGCCAGACGATTTAAATCGTGGTGGCGACAAGGACCTTGTAGAAGGAGGTCGGGTTGTAGAGGCAGGCGGAACGGTTCCCCGACCACCATGCTGCGAAGAAGAGTGTACCACTGACGAGGCCAGTCCAGTGCTACAAGAATGACTGGGAGACCTTCTCTGCGGATGCGTTGAAGGAGGCGCGGTATCAAGGGAAATGGTAGAAACACATATCCCAGACGAAATTGCCATGGAGCTGTCAAGGCATCGATTAGCGTTGCTTGAGGATCCTGAGTGCGAGAGCCGTACCGAGGCAACTTTCGGTTGAGGCGGGATTGCCATGAGGTCGATGTCGGGTGTTCCCCACTGAGACAGCAGGGTCAAAAAGACTTCTTGATGAAGTTCCCATTCTCCCGGATGTATCATGTGACAGCTTAAGAAATCTGCTTCCCAGTTATCCACACCTGGAATGTGAACTGCGGAGATGGTCAGATTCCACTTTACCGCCCACTGGAGAATATGTGTGACCTCCTTCATGGCTCTCCAACTGCGAGTTCCTTGTTTGTTTATGTAAGCCACTGCCGTGGCGTTGTCTGATTGAATGCGTACCGGATGACCCCTGACGATGGCTTGTACTTGGAACTAGAGCATACCGAATTGCTCTCAGCAGGCGGTAAGGTTACTAACATGGGTACTAAAAGAGATTTTACCAAAGCACTAACCAATGACGATTACAGGTCATCATTGCTACATAAGGTGAAAGATGTCCCTAACGCACGGGAAAATACTAAACTTAGTTGTATGTATGTAAAAGCTTTTACCAGTAAGCTTTACATTACTGGTAAAAAGGGCGAACTAGAAATACTTGCAGCAAGCAAACAGTATGATATTATAGGCATTACTGAAACTTGGTGGGACGAATCTCATGACTGAACAGTCAATCTAGAGGGCTATACACTGTTTAGGAGAGACAGACTAAATAAACAGGGTGGAGGGGTGTGTCTTTACGTAAAGCCGTATTTAAAACCTGATATACGGGAAGATATTCAGGAGGGGACTGTAGACACTGTTGAGACATTATGGGTAGAAATTGCATGCGGGGAAAAAGGAATAAAAAAGTTAGTATTGGGTGTATGCTATAGACCGCCTGGTATCAATGTATCTGATGAGGAATTGTTACTAAAGCAAATTGAAAGAGCAGCAGGAGTAGGAGACATACTTCGTGATGGGAGATTTTAACTATCCAGAGATAAACTGGAAAAACGATTCATAGGATACTGCTAGGGGCAATATGTTTTTTAAACACACTTAATGATAACTACTTAGTTCAACTAATTGAGGAACCAACTAGGTACAATGCAATCTTAGACCTGGTATTAACAAACAATGGGGATTTGGTATCAGGTATTATAGTAGGGGAACCCATAGGAAACAGCGACCACAATATGGTCACATTCAATATCAGTTTTCATAAACAGCCCTATACTGGCTCAACTAGGACTCTAAACTTTAGCAAAGCGAATTTTGAAAAGATGAGGGTATTTTTCAGGGATATTGAATGGCAAGGTTTGTTTTTAGGAAAAAATACTACGGAGAAATGGGAGGTACTAAAATTCCTGCTAGCTAAAAATACTCTCAAATGTATTCCTACAAGCAGCAAAAAAATCATAAACCGATGTGGCTTAACAGAAAGATAAAGGAACTTATGGGCAAGAAAAGGCGAGCATTTAAAAAATACAAATCTGACGGGGAAGCAGAGTCATTTCAGCACTATAAGGAATGTAATAAAATATGCAAAAAGGAAATAAGAGCGGCTAAAGTAGAAACTGAAAAACTAGTAGCAAAGGAAAGCAAAGCGAATCCCCAAAAATTCTTTAAATACATTAATAGCAAGAGATTAAAGAAGGAGAGTATAGGCCCTTTAAAAGACAAGTGGGGAGTCTTAAGCAAAAATGATAATGACATAGCGGACACACTAAATGAGTTTTTTTCAACAGTATTTACTAGAGAGGACCCAATTCAGGGACTAACACAATCTCAATAATGAGAATATCCCACTGATAGGTACTTATTTAAGCGAGGAAGTAGTCTGTGACCAATTAAAACATTTAAAGATTAATAAGTCACCAGGTCCCGATGGTATTCACCCAAGGGTTCTAATGGAGCTTCACTCTGAACTGGCAAAACCGCTATTTTTGATCTTTAAGGATTCAGTAATATCAGGTATGGTTCCCAAAGACTGGCGTATAGCGGAAGTAGTGCCTATATTCAAAAAGGGAAATAAAGCTGAACCAGGTACATATAGACCAGTTAGTCTTACATCTATAGTGGGGAAAGTATTGGAAGGTATTCTAAGAGATAGTATTCAGAAGTTCCTTGAAGTCAATAAGGTCATTAAAAGGAATCAACATGGGTTTATGAAGGACAGATCCTGTCAAACCAACTTACTTGGCTTTTATGAAACAGTAAGCGCAAACCTAGATCAGGGTAAAGAGGTGGATGTAATCTTTTTAGATTTTGCCAAAGCATTCGACACTGTACCACATGAGACTCATCTACAAGCTGCAAGAAACAGGGCTAGGAAGCACCATATGCACTTGGGTCAAAAACTGGTTAGATAATAGGGAGCAGTGCGTTGTGGTTAATGGATCTTTTTCAAATTGGACTGAAGTGCTAAGTGGTGTGCCGCAAGGCTCAGTATTAGGACCGCTATTGTTCAATATTTTCATTAACGACCTAACAGAAGGTCTAGAGAGCATGGTGTCAATTTTTGCAGATGATACCAAATTGTGTAAAGTTATAAATGTGGAGGGGGATGCCGAGTCGCTTCAGAACGACTTAGTTAAATTAGAAGCTTGGGCAGCGAAATGGAGAATGCGCTTTAATACAGACAAGTGTAAGGTAATGCACTGTGGTAACAAGAACAAAAATAACACCTACCTACTAAATGGGGTAAAATTAGGGGATTCTGTACTGGAAAAGGACTTAGGTGTCCTCATAGATAGCAAACTAAGCAGTAGTACCTTAAGTAGGACTGCAGCAAAGAAGGCTAATAAGATATTAGCATGCATAAAACGGGGAATTGATGCTAGGGATGAGAGTATTATACTCCCGTTATATAAATCACTTGTGAGGCCACACCTTGAATACTGTGTACAATTCTGGGCACCTTACAACAAAAAGGATATCCTGGAGCTAGAAAAGGTTCAGAGGCGGGCGACCAAACTAATTAAGGGTATGGAGACGCTGGAATACTAGGAAAGTCTTGCAAGACTAGGCATGTTTACACTGGAAAAGAGGAGATTAAGAGGGGGCATGATCAACATTTACAAATATATAAGGGGACAATATACAGATCTTGCACAGGACCTGTTTTTGGTTAGATCAACACAGAGAACTCGTGGACACTCGCTCAGGTTAGAGGAGATTCCGTGCAATACTGCGTAAAGGCTTTTTTACGGTAAGGACGATACGTGTTTGGAATTCCCTGCCTGAGGGAGTTGTAATGGCCAACTCAGTCAACACCTTTAAGAATGGGTTAGATAAATTCCTAATGGATAAGGATATCCAGGGTTACGGGGAATAGTCACGCACTACGGTTATTATAAAAAAAAAAAAAGAGGGGTAAAACATAACGGCAGTCATCAACTTCAGTCAAAATTTTATACAAAATAATCGTGATAGGAGACCACAAATAGGTTGAACTCGATGGACAATTGTCTTTTTTCAACCTTAGATACTATGTTACTATGTAACTCTAGAATGTTGATCGGTAACTGGAACGGTCAAGAGTCGCAGAGTCCCTAGAAATGCTGAGATTGAAACACCGCTCCCCAACCGATGAGGCTGGCGTCCGTGTTGACCATCATCCAAAACCAAACAGTGAACGGCGCCCCCTTAGTTAGATTGGTACTGTGAAGCCAAAGTAGCGACTGTCGAGTCTGAGCAGACAGCCGGCACAATTGCAAGTCCAGATGTGGACCCGTCTGATTCCAAGAGCCCGGAATCTGAGCCTGAAGGGCCAGAGCATGGAATCTGGGATATGGTACTGCTTCAAAAGTCGCCACCATCTTGCCCAACACCTGCATACATCTGAGAACCGAGACCCTTGGTAATTGTAACAGGGAGCGAATTCTGGACCAGAGATCCTGAAGTTTGTCCTGAGGTAGAAAACCTCCTGATTTCTTGTGCAGACAGTAGACATAGAAAAAAAACCCAAAAAAACAAAACAAAACCAACCACTATCTCCTGAGAGGGGATCAGGAAAGATTTCCGGAAATTCACAATCCAACCGAAGGATTGCAGAGTGGTCGTGTTGTGTTGTAGGTGTTGTTGAAGAAGTTCCGGTGACGGAGCTTTTAGCAATAAATCGTCCAGGTAAGGAGTAATGTTGACCCCTTGACATCTGTGGATCACCACCACGTGACCCAATATTTTTGTAAATACTCGAGGGGCTGTGGAGAGACCGAAAGGAAGAGCCTGAAATTGGAAATGCCAAGGCATTTGTGCGACCCTTAACAGACGTTGATGACCCGACCAAATTGGAACACTGAGTTAGGCGTCCTTTATTTCGATAGATGACAAATACTCCTCCGGTTCCATGGCCGCGATGATCGAACGATTTTGAATTTCTGGACAGAAAGACACGGATTCAGACATTTTAGATTTAAAATGGGTCGAAATGAACCATCCGGTTTGTTTAGGAGAAAAAGACTCGAGTAAAACCCTCGACCGCGTTGAGGTCTGGGAACTGAAAGAATACCTCCCTGGCTCAGAAGCGTGGAAGTAGCCTGAATTATTGCTGGTCATCTGGAGGGATAGCTTGGGAGAGGAGTGATGAAAAAGCGGTCTGGAACAGGTTCCTCGAGATCCAAAATGTAACCTCGGGTTATGACCCCAGTCACCCACCGATCCGGATGCGACAGGAGCCACACCTCTCTGATCCGCAGTAACCGTGCTCCCACCACCAAGAATCCCTCCGGCGACGTCGCCGCGTCATGCGGCAGGCTTGTCTGCCGCTCTGCGAGGTGTCTGCGCACCCCTACCACGGTATGCGCCTCTGTGTGGAAATCTTGAAAAGGCTCGAAAGGTCTGGAAACCGCCCCTACTTTGAGTACGAAAGGACCGAAATCTAGTTGCTCTTGACTTCTGAGAAGCAACTGGAAGAAACAGGCTCTTACCACCCATAGTACCAGAGATAATCATCTTAAGTTCGGAACCAAAAAGAAATGGAACAGCTGTCAATGTCTGTTTTGAATCAGTCAGCGTTCCAAACACGAAGCCATAGTGAACGCCTTGCTGTAACCGCTAGAGCAGATACCAACAACTGTAACGAGGCAGAGTCCAGTAAGGCCTCACCAACATAAGCGAGAGCCTCAGAGATCTGTTCAGCTAGCTGAATAGCCTCTGATGGGTCATCAGAATGCATGCCAGATACCACCTGGGCTAACCAGTCATCAACAGCCTTAAGGACCCAGGCACCAGCAAGTATTGGACGCAGAGAAATACCCGATAAGGCAAAAATTGATTTAAGAATCGCCTCAATCTTCCGATCCGTTGGATCCTTTAACGTCACTGATTGTACCAAAGGGATTACGGTAGCCTTTGCCAAATGAGAAATAGGAGCATCCAATTTCGGAGCAGTTTCCCAGAACTTTGTGTCTTCCTCTACAAAAGGATACAAAAATCTTTATTTTTTAGGAGCCTGAAAGCGTGAATCCGGCTTAAGCCAAGGTTCTTTCAAAATGTCTGCAAAATGTGTGTAAGACAGAAAGACCGTTACTTGTCTTTTCTGACATTTGAAGAAGACTGAAAGTCTCCACCTCCGCCGTATCTTGAAGATTAAGAGTCTGACGGATGGCCTCAATCAATAATCTGACACCTGAGCATGTAGACCATTCCTCTTCTTCCCAGGCGGAAGCATCCTCCCACTCAGAATCCAGTTCACCTTCCTCGAGAGGAGCGGACACCAGATCTAACTCCTCTCCTGGGAAGGTGATAGCGGGCAGCGGATATTGTCGTTTATTGGCCGCCGAGCTTGAAACAGTCACAATCTTGTTAATAGGCCGTGCTAAGTCTGCAATACTTTTACCCATATTTCTTGCCCATGGTGGCTCCATAGCAGATTGACCGGAGTCAGTACTTGACTGGAATTGACGCAAATCAGCAATAGCATCGGCCATGTTCCTGGCCCAGAGAGGGATGGACTGATCCGTCGACACACTAGGCTGCTCTACGGTAGGCGTCACGGAGCATGCAGTGCAGAGCGAACCCGGATCCGTCCTACCCTTTGAAAGCTTTGAACCACACTGAGAACAGGCAAATTACACAGCAGAGCCTGTTTCCCCTCTAGTAGATTTATCCGGTTTATTGACCATTGCTAAGCTCTATCAGTGGCCTATTAAGTAAACAATAAGCAAATAACAAAGAAAAGGACAGTGGTTCTATAGAGGGTTAAACCTAGAGAGATGTCTCTACTGATGCTGTAATGTTGTGTACCCCACTTGTAAAAATCACAGTGTGAGTAATAAAATAACCTAAAGTCAACTAACTCCACAACAACTGAACAGCAGAGCTAGCTATACTTGCTATTTTGTTGCTCTCCACCTGTAATATACAGGGTGACACGCTGGATTCCCCAGGTCAGTGTACCGTGTGCAGAGATTTATGGTAAGAACTTACCGTTAAATCTCTTTCTGTGAGGTACACTGGGCTCCACAGGGAATAACATCGGGGTGTAGAGCAGGATCTTGATCCGAGGCACCAACAGGCTAAAAGCTTTGACTGTTCCCAGAAAGCATAGCGCCGCCTCCTCTATAACCCTGCCTCAGTGCACAGGAGCTCAGTTTTGTTAACCAGCCCAATGTAGTAGCAGGCAAAAAGAGACGACAACCGCCAGTAGCCACATACACCACATTCTCACGACAGGAGAAGGTGTCAGTGGCTAATGCAATAAAAACCCAAAGAAGCTAAGTGCGTCAGGGTGGGCGCCCTGTGGAACCCAGTCTACCTCGCAGAAAAATTTTAAAAAAGGTAAGTTCTTACCATAAATCTCGCTTTCTGCTGCAGGGTACACTGGGCTCCACAGGGAATAACATCGGGAATGTCCTAAAGTAGTTCCTCATGGGAGGGGACGCACTGTAGCAGGCACAAGAACCCGGCGTCCAAAGGAAGAATCCTGGGAGGCGGATGTATCAAAGGCATAGAACCTTATGAACGTGTTCACTGAGGACCACGTAGCTGCCTTGCACAATTGTTCAAGGATCGCACCATGGCGGGCCACCCAAGAAGGTCCAACCGACCGAGTAAAATGGGCCTTGATGGTAGCAGGAGCTGGAAGGCCAGCCTGTACATAAGCATGTGCAATCACCATTCTAATCCATTTGGCCAGGGTCTGCTTGTGAGCAGGCCAGCCACGTTTGTGAAAACCAAAAACCGTACAAAGAGAATCAGATCTCCTGAGAGAAGCTGTCCTAATCACAAAGATACGGAGAGCCCGTACCACATCCAAAGACCGCTCTTTGGAAGACAATTCAAGAGAGACAAAGGCCGGAACCACAATCTCCCGATTAAGGTGGAAAGAAGACACCACCTTAGGTAGTTACCCGGGACGTGTTCTAAGAACCACCCGGTCACGGTGAAAAATCAGATAGGGGGACCTACAAGACAAGGCACCCAAATCCGACAACCGTCTAGCAGAGGCAATAGCCAGTAGAAACATCAACCCCCCCCGAGTGAACATATGAACATCAAGCAGAGTGGCAATTTTTCTCTGCAACCAAACCGTCAAGGCAGAAATATGAACCTTGATGGAGGCCAGACGAAGGCCTAAGTCCAGGCCCTATTGCAGAAAGGCCAAAAGTTTGGCCGTTCTAAACGTCATGATTATTAGATGCGCACCAAGCAAAGTAAGAATTCCAGACCCTATGGTAAATCAGAGCATAAGCCGGCTTACGGGCCTTCAACATAGTCTGAATGACCGCCTCAGAAAAACCATTGGCCCTTAGTACGGGCCAAACCCTGGTAAACATAAGGGCCCTGAACGAGGAGGTCTGGTCGTTGTGGAAGCAGAAGACGACGCTCCAACTAGAGACGTTGGAGGTCTGAGAACCAATGCCGTCTGGACCACGCTGGAGCGATCAGAAGTAGGATTCCTCCTTCTTGCTTGAACTTCCTTATTACTCTGGGCAGGAGTGACACCGGAGGGAACACGTACGGCAGCCAAAAGTTCCATGGAATTGCCAGAGCGTCCACGAACGCTGCTTGAGGATCCCTTGTCCTTGCTCCGAAGACCGGAACCTTGTGATTGTGTCGAGACGCCATCAGGTCCACATCTGGGAGGCCCCACTTGTCTACTAGGAGTTGAAATACTTCTGGATGGAGGCTCCACCCACCGGCGTGTATGTCCTGACGACTGAGGAAATTCGCTTCCCAGTTTAGGACTCCCAGGATGAACACTGCCGATATGGCTGGCAGATGGCGTTCCGCCCACTGAAGAATTCTGGATACTTCCCTCATTGCCTTGCAGCTTCGAGTGCCGCATTGATGATTTATGTATGCCACCGTGGTGGCGTTGTCCGACTGTATTCGAACAGGTCTGTTCTGTATTAAATGCTGGGCCAAGTTCAGAGCATTGAACACCGCCTGCAGTTCCAGAATGTTTATCGAGAGGAGAGACTCCTCCTTGGTCCACCGACCCTGAAGGGAGTGTTGCTCCAATACCGTGCCGCGACCTCTCAGACTGGCATCTGTTGTCAGAAGAACCCAGTTGGAGATCCAGAAGGGACACCCCTGCTCAATCGTTGGTCCTGAAGCCACTAGCTCAGTGACAGACGGACCTCCGGAGACAAGGAGATCATGCGAGAACTGATCCGGTGAGGCAGGCCGTCCCACTTGGCAAGAATCAATTTCTTTAGAGGGCGGGAATGGAATTGAGCATACTCCACCATGTCGAAGGCAGACACCATGAGACCTAGCACTTGCATCGCCGAATGTATCGACACTTGCGGAAGAGATGGGAAGCATCGAATCCTGTCCTGAAGTTTCAGGACCTTCTCCTGAGACAAGAAAAAACGCTGGTTGTGAGTGTCTAAAGTGCACCATGCTCTGCGCAGGGACCAGGGAAGATTTCTTTCAGTTGATGAGCCACCTGTGGGCATGCAGAAACTGGAGGGTTAGATCCAGATGGCGTACGGTAATTCCTGGGGAATTCGCCAGGATCAACAAGTCGTCCAGATACGGGAGGATCCTGACCCCTTGACGGCGGAGCACAGCCGTCATTACGGCCATGACCTGGGTGAAGACTCGCAGGGCCGTGGTCAAGCCAAAAGGTAACGCCCGAAATTGGTAATGGAGGTTGCCCACAGCAAACCTCAGATATTGCTGATGCGACATTGCAATAGGAATATGCAGGTAAGCATCCTGTATGTCCAGGGAGACCATATAATCCCCTGGTTCCAAAGCCAGAACAATAGAGCGAAGGGTTTCCATATGAAACTTGGAGACTCTCACAAATTTGTTCAAGGACTTTAGGTTGAGAATGGGCCGAGAGGACTCATTCGGTTTCGGGACTAGGAATAGCGGTGAATAGTACCCCCCTTGCCTCTCCGATACAGAGGCACCTGTACAACCACTCACGTGTCCTGGAGGGACTGTACCGCCAAATGAAGAGTTTTTGCCTTCCGAAGGGACGTCTGTTAGGCTAAATCGATGAGGGGGGCACGACGACGAGGATTCTTGAAGGATATGGCGTAACCTCGAGTGACGACTTCCTGTACCCAGGCATTGGAAGTGGTCTTCAACCATTCCTGGGTAAACCCTAGAAGTCAACCCCCCAACCTGGGATCCCCCAGATGGAGGCCCGCCCAGTCATGCAGCAGGCTTGTCCATTTTGGAAGCAGGCCGACGGCCAGCCCAGGCCCATTTAGGTTTGAGTTTAGCGGTTTTGGAAGTGCGAGCCTGTTTCGGGTACGTCTGACCTTTTGCTTTACCTGAAGGACGAAAGGAGCAAAAAGGAAGTACTCTTAGCCTTCGGTACCGAAGGAGCACTACTAGGTAGACACGCTGTTTTAGCAGAAGCTAAGTCGGCCACTATCTTGTTGAGGTCCCCTCCAAAAAGAATGTCTCCCTTAAAAGGGAGCACCTCCAGGGTTTTCTTAGAGTCCAGATCCACAGACCAGTACCGTAACCAGAGAATCTGGCGAGCTAAAATGGACGTAGTAGAAGCCTTGGCCGCCAAAATACCGGCACCAGAAGCCGCCTCCTTAATGTAATGAGATGCTGTGAAAAACACACGAGACACATTGTGAAGCATTATCAGAAAAGTTGGAAGGCAGCTCCGCTTCCACCTCCTGAGCCCACGCTTCAACAGCCTCTGCAGCCAATGTTGCTGCAATAGTGGGCCGATGTGCAGCACCTGCTAGGGTGTAAATCGCTTTTAAGCAACCCTCCACGCGCTTACCATCGGTTCTTTAAGAGAAGTGACGGAAGTTACAGGCAGAACCGAGGACACCACCAGCCGCGTCACTTGCGAATCTACTGGCAGGGGTGTTTCCCAATTTTTACTTAGCTCCGCAGCGAGAGGATAGCGAGCCAGCATCTTCTTGTGAGGTGTGAATTTCTTTCCTGGATTTTCCCAGGATTCCTGACGTATTTCAACTAAATGGTCAGAATGAGGTAAAACTTGTTTAATAACCTTCTGATGTTTAAATCTGTCCGGTTTCTTGGAGGTAACAACAGGTTCTGGGTCATCAGTAATTTGAAGAATTAGCATGAGCTTCCAATAAGTCAGGAACATCCACCAGAGAGACAGATTCCCCATCAGAATTATCTGGATCAGTGTCTGTGGGGTCAATATATACGCCTTCATCAGACGAGCTGTCTGGGACGTGGGTGGATTGTGAGGAAGTAACGGCCCGCTTAGAGGACCCCTTGGTCTTAAGCGAGCGAGAGATAGACGTCTGTTTAGTCAGTGAGTAGTTCAATTGCTGTAACTGAGCGGACAGTTGATCTGCCAAAGGCGGATTAACCGCAGGGACCATAAGTGGTTGTACCAGCACATGAGGTCCCATAGGGGGTGCAAGTCTAGTCACCAACGTACTTAACGTGGAGACAGTAGCCCAAGGTGGGTCGTTATGAACCCCCGTTGCTACAGTTCCACTTTGGGGGTAGGGAACTCCCAGAACCTGAACCCTCTGCTGCTATGTTTTCCTCTAATATGTATGCAGCGTCACCACCACGCAATGTGGGATCAGCCCCGTCACCCCTTGTAGCTGACATGTTTGAAAGCTTAATTCACGGGCAACCCAGTACAATATCAGCAGCCTAATACCTTAACAAGAACTCCCTGTGCAGTGTAGGAGCACAAACCGAGACTTCAAGAGGTATATGGTGACTGAAAATCACAGAGAAAAATACACAGTAAGTATATCCTGTGAAACACCTATATTAAACAATAACCCTGACGCACTTTGCTCCCTCAGGTTACAGAATATAGGGATAGCAATCTCAGTGAGATACACGAAATGGAAGTCACGCAGAAGCTATATGCACACAGACACAGAGTCCCATGTACAATGCAGAAATTATGACATGCAATAAAACTGCACTGGACTAGCAATACCAAGTAATACTAAGTACAGCTATATAATCAATAGATATAACAATGCACAGTAAAGACTGGATGTATATCACAGGGTACTTGCACTAAATAACCCTGACTAAATGCACTATTTCTTAACTAACACTGTCAGCAGACATGTAGAATACTTAAGTATCCTGTAAAATGCACAGCGCTGACATGCAGGCGGCTTTATCCAGGAGAATTTGCCCAAACAGTCCCAGGATCAGCTCAGCTTGTCCTAATGGCGCTCAAACGCTGACAGGGAGTGAGGGAGACAAAGATATGCAGCTCCAGGGCGGGAACATTTACTCTAAATGTCACCTGGGGCTGGGGGAGGGGCTACAGGTCAAAGACTTATCCCCTTGCTGGGCTTCACCACCGGGTAGTGTAGGCTATGTAATAAACGGTTTTTAGTAAAACCGACCTGTGTCCTTGCCCTGGTGGTCTAGTGGGGTCCCTGTACTACCACAGTGTCCACCGGCCGCGCCAGATCGCGGTTTCCAGCGGATCCCGCCTGAGGGACCCTCTTACCTCATCCCAAAGTGCGGCCAAGCGAACCTGGAGAAATGTGGCGGGGTGTGTGACTGACTGGGGCAGACCAGAGCCTCCGCTGTAAGTACCTGGCAACCAGGGCGCGGGAGTATACAGCGCCGCTGGGGGAGGTGAAGTCTTCAGATTTCACTTAAAAAAGCTCTTCTGAGGGCTGCTGGAGCAGCCCTACCTGTTGTATGCCTGCACTGCATGGCACCAATTACAAAACTGAGCTCCTGTGCACGGAGGCGGGGTTATAGTGGAGGCAGCGCTATGCTTTCTGGGAACAGGCAAAGCTTTTAGCCTGTTCGTGCCTCGGATCAAGATCCTACTCTACACTCCCTGTGGAGCCCAGTGTACACCACAGCAGAAAGACACATTAATGAAAGCAACAGACCACCGCTGCCTCTGCAGGATGTGGCTGTCCTACCTGACAAATCGCTTCCTCGGATTTGAGACCGGAATGAGTAAGCCCCAGTGACGTAAAGTATAGTGACTTCCCAGGGCCAAATAGAGTGGGTAAAATCCATGACTGACTAACCCCACTCTTTTTAGACTTGTCACCTGTATACAGGGACTAAGTATAGTTGAAAACCTTAAAGAAATAAAACAAACCTAACTAGAATCTACAGACAAGGAAATCTGTGCCTGTACTCCTCAGGCACAAAACTAAAACTGAGGCAATCTGCTAGTAGGCTGGAGATGGGAGGGGTTAGAGGGGGGAGGAGTTAGTTTTGATAGGTTCTGTGCCAAACTACCATCCCACACACTCTAACCCACAAGTAACAGCGTAGCGTTCCCCAGATGGATGAAAGAGAAAAGGCACCAACAAGCTCTTACTGTACTGATGACACAGGCCACACCTTCTGCACACAATCATAACTCATGTGAAAGTAAATGCATAGAATATCCCTACCTATTAGTATCACGTCAGATAACGACAACACTTACCTTCCCTTTTTCTTGTTCATAAGTGCTAGGGTGTAGTCATCATTCAGCTTTGTGTTATAGTCGCTGATCCCGAAGTGCTGTATTTGTGAGAAGTCATCATCCTCCATGGTCAGGGCACACTTTGGGGTCTTGGCTACCTGTACAGAGCAGATCTCTTTATAGGACGGCTCAGGCTTTACTTCCAGTGCGCTGCGGACGTGCATCTTATTGCTCTGTGGCTCCCATGCTGAAGGCAGCTGGTAGCGAGACAAGCCGAAGTCTGAGAGCTGGGGGACCCGCATTAAATCCCATGCTGGCTGTTTGTCAAGGGCTGGTGGAGGAGGCGGAGCTTGTGGATCAGTATTGTGATTATTCTCATCACCATTCTCTGTTTCATCTGTCATCTCATTGTCTGTAACAATCAAAATACAGGTCTAAAGTGAAATAAAAAAATAAATTATATATATTTTTAGTTTGTGTTTCACAGCATATTGCCTTGAAAAAAGCGCCCTGCGCGTCGCTGAAGCGTTGGCTACAATATGCCATTTACTTGATTTATTTGTTTTGAATACAAGTTTGTTTTCACAAGACCCTTGGAGTGCCGCCTGTTCCTTTACCATTGGGAGTGGATGAATCCCTCTCTATAAGGAATATATATATATATATATATATATATATATATATATATATATATATATATATATATATATATATATATATATATATATATATATATATATATATATATATATATATAAGCAATGTCCGGCACTCCAATATACACTTGAAACACGCCCGGTGCCCTCACAGCCATGTACAGATGAATAGAAGGTGATAACAGGCGGCACTCACAGCTTAGTAGATACTGGTTAATAAACGGCCAGACTCCGTGAAGATAGATCAACGTTTCAATTTATAAAATTTTCGTCAGGATACATATAAATAAGAATTTACTTACCGATAATTCTATTTCTCGGAGTCCGTAGTGGATGCTGGGGTTCCTGAAAGGACCATGGGGAATAGCGGCTCCGCAGGAGACAGGGCACAAAAAGTAAAGCTTTAGGATCAGGTGGTGTGCACTGGCTCCTCCCCCTATGACCCTCCTCCAAGCCTCAGTTAGGATACTGTGCCCGGACGAGCGTACACAATAAGGAAGGATTTTGAATCCCGGGTAAGACTCATACCAGCCACACCAATCACACTGTACAACCTGTGATCTGAACCCAGTTAACAGTATGATAACAGCGGAGCCTCTGAAAAGATGGCTCACAACAATAATAACCCGATTTTTGTAACTATGTACAAGTAATGCAGATAATCCGCACTTGGGATGGGCGCCCAGCATCCACTACGGACTCCGAGAAATAGAATTATCGGTAAGTAAATTCTTATTTTCTCTATCGTCCTAGTGGATGCTGGGGTTCCTGAAAGGACCATGGGGATTATACCAAAGCTCCCAAACGGGCGGGAGAGTGCGGATGACTCTGCAGCACCGAATGAGAGAACTCCAGGTCCTCCTTAGCCAGGGTATCAAATTTGTAGGATTTTACAAACGTGTTTGCCCCTGACTAAATAGCCGCTCGGCAAAGTTGTAAAGCCGAGACCCCTCGGGCAGCCGCCCAAGATGAGCCCACCTTCCTTGTGGAATGGGCATTTACATATTTTGGCTGTGGCAGGCCTGCCACAGAATGTGCAAGCTGAATTGTATTACACATCCAACTAGCAATAGTCTGCTTAGAAGCAAGAGCACCCAGCTTGTTGGGTGCATACAGGATAACAGCAAGTCAGTTTTCCTGACTCCAGCCGTCCTGGAACCTATACTTTCAGGGCCCTGACAACATCCAGCAACTTGGAGTCCTCCAAGTCCCTAGTAGGCGCAAGGCACCACAATAAGCTGGTTCAGGTGAAACACTGACACCACCTTAGGGAGAGAACTGGGGACGAGTCCGCAGCTCTGCCCTGTCCGAATGGACAAACAGATATGGGCTTTTTTGAGAAAAAACCCACCAATTTGACACTCGCCTGGCCCAGGCCAGGGCCAAGAGCATGGTCACTTTTCATGTGAGATGCTTCAAATCCACAGATTTGACTGGTTTTAAACCAATGTGATTTGAGGAATCCCAGAACTACGTTGAGATCCCACAGTGCCACTGGAGGCACAAAAGGGGGTTGTATATGCAATACTCCCTTGACAAACTTCTGGACTTCAGGAACTGAAGCCAATTCTTTCTGGAAGAAAATCGACAGGGCCGAAATTTGAACCTTAATGGGCCCCAATTTGAGGCCCATAGACACTCCTGTTTGCAGGAAATGCAGGAATCGACCGAGTTGAAATTTCTTCGTGGGGCCTTCCTGGCCTCACACCACGCAACATATTTTCGCCACATGTGGTGATAATGTTGTGCGGTCACCTCCTTCCTGGCTTTGACCAGGGTAGGAATGACCTCTTCCGGAATGCCTTTTTCCCTTAGGATCCGGCGTTCCACCGCCATGCCGTCAAACGTAGCTGCGGTAAGTCTTGGAACAGACATGGTACTTGCTGAAGCAAGTCCCTTCTTAGCGGCAGAGGCCATAAGTCCTCTGTGAGCATCTCTTGAAGTTCCGGGTACCAAGTCCTTCTTGGCCAATCCGGAGCCATGAGTATAGTTCTTACTCCTCTACGTCTTATAATTCTCAGTACCTTAGGTATGAGAAGCAGAGGAGGGAACACATACACCGACTGGTACACCCACGGTGTTACCAGAACGTCCACAGCTATTGCCTGAGGGTCTCTTGACCTGGCGCAATACCTGTCCCGTTTTTTGTTCAGACGAGACGCCATCATGTCCACCTTTGGTATTTCCCAACGGTTCACAATCATGTGGAAAAACTTCCCGATGAAGTTTCCACTCTCCCGGGTGGAGGTCGTGCCTGCTGAGGAAGTCTGCTTCCCAGTTTCCACTCCCAGAATGAAACACTGCTGACAGTGCTATCACATGATTTTCCGCCCAGCGAAAAGTCCTTGCAGTTTTTGCCATTGCCCTCCTGCTTCTTGTGCCGCCCTGTCTGTTTACGTGGGCGACTGCCGTGATGTTTTTCCCACTGGATCAATACCGGCTGACCTTGAAGCAGAGGTCTTGCTAAGCTTAGAGCATTATAAATTTACCCTTAGCTCCAGTATATTTATGTGGAGAAAAGTCTCCAGACTTGATCACACTCCCTGGAAATTTTTTCCTTGTGTGACTGCTCCCCAGCCTCTCGGGCTGGCCTCCGTGGTCACCAGCATCCAATCCTGAATGCCGAATCTGCGGCCCTCTAGAAGATGAGCACTCTGTAACCACCACAGGAGAGACACCCTTGTCCTTGGATATAGGGTTATCCGCTGATGCATCTGAAGATGCGATCCGGACCATTTGTCCAGCAGATCCCACTGAAAAGTTCTTGCGTGAAATCTGCCGAATGGAATTGCTTCGTAGGAAGCCACCATTTTTACCAGGACCCTTGTGCAATGATGCACTGACACTTTTCCTGGTTTTAGGAGGTTTCCGGGAGAAACACCTTTTTCTGGACTGTGTCCAGAATCATCCCTAGGCACAGCAGACGTGTCGTCAGGATCAGCTGCGATTTTGGAATATTTAGAATCCATCCGTGCTGTTGTAGCAGTATCCGAGATAGTGCTACTCCGACCTCCAACTGTTCCCTGGACTTTGCCCTTATCAGGAGATCGTCCAAGTAAGGGGTAATTAAGACGCCTTTTCTTCGAAGAAGAATCATCATTTCGGCCATTACCTTGGTAAAGACCCGGGGTGCCGTGGACAATCCAAACGGCAGCGTCTGAAACTGACAGTGACAGTTCTATACCACGAACCTGAGGTACCCTTAGTGAGAAGGGCAAATTTGGGACATGGAGGTAAGCATCCCTGATGTCCCGGGACACTATATAGTCCCCTTCTTCCTGGTTCGTTATCACTGCTCTGAGTGACTCCATCTTGATTTGAACCTTTGTAAGTGTTCAAAATTTTTTTAGATTTAGAATAGGTCTCACCTAGCCTTTGTCAGGTCCGGGTGTTTTTGTGAATCCGTTAACCCGGAACCAACCACAGGTGTAGGTGCTGGGCTATGAAGAAAGCAGGGAGGACGAAGAAAGTTCCGATTCATATATTTATTCAAAATAATAATTCAGTAAAGGGTTAACTGACAAGTTGTTAATCATCATATTATACTGAAGTATTGCAGGAATAATATGCAAGAGAAAACTCAAAAATAAATAAAAGAAATGTTCATGGAAACATATGCAAAACAAGCTGATGAATAAATGTTGGATTGTCCAAATATAAACAAGCTTTGATGCAGAACTGCAGAATGTGATTAACTGGATAATGCAGACATGAAGAGATAACTGTAAGGATTTGCAATGGAGTTTTGAGAGTTAACTGAGAGACTGAAGAATTATCCTTGTTATGACAACATAGCAAATATAAACAAACTTTGATGCTGAACTGTAGAATGTTATTAACTGGATAATGCAGACATGAAGAGATAACTGTAAGGATTTGCAATGGAGTTTTGAGAGTTAACTGAGAGACTGTGAAGAATTATCCTTGTAAAGACAACATAGCAAAAGTACTGAATTGGGTTACTTGCGGGTTCCGGAGATCACTGTGAAACTGTAGTAGAAGACAAGGTGATGAATGGGTTAAATGCAGAGTTGAACAAACGAACAGCTGAGGGAAATGAGATCCTGCAGACTTTGTAGGATAGGCAGACTGACAAGGTAACCTCATGCAGGACACTGGGAATCCAAGTATTTCCAATAGGTGTGCAATTGACTGATAGCACAATGGAGAGCCGGTAGATCTTTGGCAGTGAAGGCTGCAAACGGACCTCTGGGAACGGAGGCGATATCTGGACCACGGGAATCACACAGGAATGCACGGAGAGAGTTCAGAGCTAGAGCACAGCTTTGATACAACAAAGCACTGGCTCAGAGTAGCATAATCCCAGCCTACTTAAAGGCAGCACAAGCACGGGATTGGCTTACACCTGCCCACAGGTGTTTTCACAAGTGCTCTGTATTAGCTATTTGGTCTCCAACATGGCCACCTCCTATACAGCAGACACACCGCAGTGCCTTAGGCCATTTGGTCCCCGCACTCACAGTTCCCAGACTCTGCATCACCTGTGCCATTGATCACGCCGTGTCCCCACACGGGCGCACAGCACCGCAAGCAACCGCACTGGCAATGGATGAACCCCAGAACCCGCAGAGGTGAGAGACCGGTTCGTGACAGTACCCCCTCTTCTACGGGTGGTCTCCGAACACCTTTGAACCTTGTCAGGATCTTTGGAGAAGTATTTCTGTACCAGTCTTGGAGCATGAACATCTTCAGCGAAAACCCAGGATCTCTCCTCCGGGCCGTAACCCTTCCAGTCGACCAGAAACTGTAAACGACCATATCGGGAACGTGAGTCCACAATCTCTTTAACTTCAAATTCCTCATTCTGCAAAGAGTGAACTTTAGGAGATTTGGACTGGGTAGTACGGAACTTATTGAGAATCAAAGGCTTCAGTAAAGATGTATGAAAGGCGTTAGGAATTCTCAAAGACGGTGGCAATTTGACTTTGTATGACACAGGGTTGAGTACCTTTACAATGGGAAATGGACCAATAAACCTGAGAGCAAATTTCTTAGAAGGAACTTTGAACTTGAGATTGCGCGTAGAAATCCAAACTTGGTCTCCCACTTAGTAATTCGGTACAGCTTTACGTTTTCTATCTGCAAAAGATTTATAACGAGTGGAAGTTTTGACCAAGGACTTACGTACACAACTCCAGATGCTAGATAGACGTTGAAGCTCTTGATCTGCTGCTGGAGCCTCTAGGGCTGGCAATGGATGAAATTCTGGTGGAGAACTTCTTGGACTCTTATGTTGGGCACATTTAGGACATGCTGCTATAAACTCTTGGACATCGGCTTTGAGACGTGGCCACCAATAAGACTGTTGAATAAATTCGAGAGTCTTTAGAACCCCATGATGACCCATGAAGGAAGAGGAGTGAGCCCAAGTAAGCAGCCGTTTTCGGAGACTTGTGGCAACAAAGGTCTTGCCAGGCGGAGGAACTGGAGAGGTTCGAGTCATTAAAAAGGACGTAGGATTCACAATGGCTTGATTCGTGGTAGCATCATTTAATTCAGAAGAAGCAAAGGACCGGGAAAGGGCATCTGCCTTTTTGTTCTGAGACCCTGGACGATAGGTGAGTTTGAAATCAAATCGTGAGAAGAAAAGCGCCCATCGAGTTTGTCGTGGATTCAAACACTGAGCTGACTGCAGATACAGAAGATTCTTATGATCAGTATAAACTGTAATGCGATGTTGAGCTCCTTCTAGAAGGTATCTCCACTCCTCAAATGCCAACTTGATGGCAAGTAACTCTTGCTCACCGATTGCATAATTACGTTCTGCCGGGAGGAACTTACGGGAGAAATATCCGCAGGGATGGACCTTTTTATCTTCAAAGACTTGTGACAACACAGCTCCTACTGCTTCTGTAGATGCATGCACCTCTAGTAGAAAGGGACGATTCAAATCAGGCTGTCGAAGAATGGGGGCTGACACAAAGGCTTGCTTTAAATCAGAGAAGGCTTTGATTGCTTCAGAAGACCAGTTCGTAGGATTTGCTCCCTTGCGAGTTAGGGCTGTGATAGGAGCAGCTAATGTAGAATAATTCTTAATGAATCTCCTATAGAAATTAGCAAAGCCAAGAAATCGCTGAATCCCCTTGAGAGTTGTAGGAGTGGACCAATCCCGGATAGCTCGCGTCTCTGGGATGGATAGCGGATGAATTTGTCCCCTAGGAGGGGTCTTGCCCGGAACCAGGACGACTGGGCAGTCCCATTCACGATGAGGAGGTAGAGAGTCTGCTGCTTGCTTACTGGAAACATCCGCAAGGGATTGATACACCGGAGGTAGATCGGAAAGGCTAATTGACCGAAGAGGTACAATTGCAGCTACACAGTCCTTGGTACAAGATTTACCCCATGAAAGGACTTCCATGGTTTGCCAATTGAGTTGAGGATTATGTTTCTGCAGCCAAGGTAAACCAAGTATCACATCTTGAGAGGCTTTGGGAATCACGTAGAAGGAGAGGTATTCGGAATGGAGCTCACCAACTTTCATCTTGAGACATACGGTTCGATGAGTAATTATACCATCTGGAATTCGACTTCCATCCACTGCTGTAACGGCAACTGCTGCTTCCAGAGGCATGGTTTGAACTTTAGACCGCATGACAAAGGCTGAGGAGATGAAGTTCTCGGCTGCCCCGGAATCTAGGAGAGCTGAAACTTTCACTGTAGAACTTGGAACTTCTAATTGAATAGACAAGGTCGGCTCTTTCCCAGAACGTGATTCTAGAGTAACTCCTAGCTTAACCTCTCTTGAATAAGCTAGGAGGCGAGAGTTTTCCGGTCGGAGTTTGCAGAATTTAACTAAATGTTCGGAGGACCCACAGTACATGCAGAGGTTACCCTGTCGACGACGAAGTCGTTCCTCCTCTGTGAGGCGAGAGCGCCCAATCTGCATAGGTTCTTCAGTCATTACTGGAGACTGTGATAAAGAATCTTGTCGAGGTCTAGGATGATCACGTGGACTGGATCGCTCTGCCCTGGATTTCTCTAAACATCGCTCCCTGTGACGTAGGTCAAATTTGTTACAGAGAGAAATCAATTCATCCAGTTTAATTGGCACATCCCGGATAGTTAAATCATCCTTGATTCTCTCTGAAAGTCCATTCCAAAACGCGGCGATCAGGGCCTCCTCATTCCAGTTTAACTCCGAAGACAACGTGCGAAACTGAATAATATATTGACTGACAGGACGTAAACCTTGACGTAGACGGAGAATCTCCAAGGATGCTGAGGTGGTCCTGCCTGGTTCGTCAAAGATTCTCCGGAAGGAAGATACGAACTCTTTGTAATTAGAGAGGATAGGATCACCTCTCTCCCATAATGGTGATGCCCACTCCAGAGCCTGACCGGAGAGGAGGGCAATAATATATGCAACTTTAGAACGAGCTGATGGGAAACTGGAGGACAACAGTTCGAACTGGATCTCGCATTGATTCAGGAATCCTCTGCAAAGTTTTGGGGTTCCGTCAAACTTACTCGGAGAGGGTAACTGCAAGCGGGACGTAGGTAGCGTCACAGGAGAAGCTGTAGTGGTAACTGGGACATCCAGGGTTGGAATCTGGACTTGGAACGTTTTAATAGCCGTATGAAGAGTCTCTAAACGGTCTGCCATAGTTTGCATAAACTGCACTATTTGTGTCTGTATATAGACTCCTGGTTTTCCAGACGGGAAAGGATATCTGACGTAGCACCGCCTCCTGCGAATTGGTCACTTAACGGATCCATGTGGCCAGTGCTTACTGTCAGGTCCGGGTGTTTTTGTGAATCCGTTAACCCGGAACCAACCACAGGTGTAGGTGCTGGGCTATGAAGAAAGCAGGGAGGACGAAGAAAGTTCCGATTCATATATTTATTCAAAATAATAATTCAGTAAAGGGTTAACTGACAAGTTGTTAATCATCATATTATACTGAAGTATTGCAGGAATAATATGCAAGAGAAAACTCAAAAATAAATAAAAGAAATGTTCATGGAAACATATGCAAAACAAGCTGATGAATAAATGTTGGATTGTCCAAATATAAACAAGCTTTGATGCAGAACTGCAGAATGTGATTAACTGGATAATGCAGACATGAAGAGATAACTGTAAGGATTTGCAATGGAGTTTTGAGAGTTAACTGAGAGACTGTGAAGAATTATCCTTGTTATGACAACATAGCAAATATAAACAAACTTTGATGCTGAACTGTAGAATGTTATTAACTGGATAATGCAGACATGAAGAGATAACTGTAAGGATTTGCAATGGAGTTTTGAGAGTTAACTGAGAGACTGAAGAATTATCCTTGTAAAGACAACATAGCAAAAGTACTGAATTGGGTTACTTGCGGGTTCCGGAGATCACTGTGAAACTGTAGTAGAAGACAAGGCGATGAATGGGTTAAATGCAGAGTTGAACAAACGAACAGCTGAGGGAAATGAGATCCTGCAGACTTTGTAGGATAGGCAGACTGACAAGGTAACCTCATGCAGGACACTGGGAATCCAAGTACAGGTTGAGTATCCCATATCCAAATATCCGAAATACGGAATATTCCGAAATACGGACTTTTTTGAGCGAAAGTGAGATAGTGAAACTTTTGTTTTCTGATGGCTCAATGTACACAAACTTTGTTTAATACTCACAGTTATTAAAAATATTGTATTAAATGACCTTCAGACTGTGTATATAAGGTGTATATGAAACATAAATGAATTGTGTGAATGTAGACACACTTTGTTTAATGCACAAAGTTATAAAAAATATTGGCTAAAATTACCTTCAGGCTGTGTGTATAAGGTGCATATAAAACATAAATGCATTCTGTGCTTAGATTTAGGTCCCATTGCCATGATATCTCATTATGGTATGCAATTATTCCAAAATACGGAAAAATCCAATATCCAAAATACCTCTGGTCCCAAGCATTTTGGATAAGGGATACTCAACCTGTATTTCCAATAGGTGTGCAATTGACTGATAGCACAATGGAGAGCCGGTAGATCTTTGGCAGTGAAGGCTGCAAACGGACCTCTGGGAACGGAGGCGATATCTGGACCACGGGAATGCACGGAGAGAGTTCAGAGCTAGAGCACAGCTTTGATACAACAAAGCACTGGCTCAGAGTAGCATAATCCCAGCCTACTTAAAGGCAGCACAAGCACGGGATTGGCTTACACCTGCCCACAGGTGTTTTCACAAGTGCTCTGTATTAGCTATTTGGTCTCCAACATGGCCACCTCCTATACAGCAGACACACCGCAGTGCCTTAGGCCATTTGGTCCCCGCACTCACAGTTCCCAGACTCTGCATCACCTGTGCCATTGATCACGCCGTGTCCCCACACGGGCGCACAGCACCGCAAGCAACCGCACTGGCAATGGATGAACCCCAGAACCCGCAGAGGTGAGAGACCGGTTCGTGACAGCCTTCTGGCTTCAGTACCACAATATAGTGTGGAATAATACCCCTTTCCTTGTTGTAGGAGGGGTAATTTGATTATCACCTGCTGGGAATACAGCTTGTGAATTTTTTCCCATACTGCCTCCTTGTCGGAGGGATACCTTGGTAAAGCAGACTTCAGGAGCCTGCGAGGGGGAAACGTTTCGACATTCCAATCTGTACCCCTGGGATACTACTTGTAGGATCCAGGGGTCCTGTACGGTCCCAGCGTCATGCTGAGAGCTTGGCAGAAGCGGTGGAAGGCTTCTGTTCCTGGGAATGGGCTGCCTGCTGCAGTCTTCTTCCCTTTCCTCTATCCCTGGGCAAATATGACTCTTATAGGGACGAAAGGACTGAGGTTGAAAAGACGGTGTCTTTTTCTGCAGAGATGTGACTTAGGGTAAAAACGGTGGATTTTCCAGCAGTTGCCGTGGCCACCAGGTCCGATGGACCGACCCCAAATAACTCCTCTTCCTTTATACGGCAATACACCTTTGTGCCGTTTGGAATCTGCATCACCTGACCACTGTCGTGTCCATAAACATCTTCTGGCAGATATGGACATCGCACTTACTCTTGATGCCAGAGTGCAAATATCCCTCTGTGCATCTCGCATATATAGAAATGCATCCTTTAAATGCTCTATAGTCAATAAAATACTGTCCCTGTCAAGGGTATCAATATTTTTAGTCAGGGAATCCGACCAAGCCACCCCAGCTCTGCACATCCAGGCTGAGGCGATCGCTGGTCGCAGTATAACACCAGTATGTGTGTATATACTTTTATATGATATTTTCCAGCCTCCTGTCAGCTGGCTCCTTGAGGACGGCCCTATCTATAGACGGTACCGCCACTTGTTTTGATAAGCGTGTGAGCGCCTTATCCACCCTAAGGGGTGTTTCCCAACGCGCCCTAACTTCTGGCGGGAAAGGGTATACCGCCAATAATTTTCTATCGGGGGGAACCCACGCATCATCACACACTTCATTTAATTTATCTGATTCAGGAAAAACTACAGGTAGTTTTTTTTTCACATCCCACATAATACCCTCTTTTGTGGTACTTGTAGTATCAGAAATATGTAACACCTCCTTCATTGCCCTTAACGTGTGGCCCTAATAAGGAATACGTTTGTTTATTCACCGTCGACACTGGATTCAGTGTCCGTGTCTGTGTCTGTGTCGACCGACTAAGGTAAACGGGCGTTTTAAAACCCCTGACGGTGTTTTTGAGACGTCTGGACCGGTACTAATTGTTTGTCGGCCGTCTCATGTCGTCAACCGACCTTGCAGCGTGTTGACATTATCACGTAATTCCCTAAATAAGCCATCCATTCCGGTGTCGACTCCCTAGAGAGTGACATCACCATTACAGGCAATTGCTCCGCCTCCTCACCAACATCGTCCTCATACATGTCGACACACACGTACCGACACAGCACACACACAGGGAATGCTCTGATAGAGGACAGGACCCACTAGCCCTTTGGAGAGACAGAGGGAGAGTTTGCCAGCACACACCAAAAAATAAGAATTTACTTACCGATAATTCTATTTCTCGGAGTCCGTTGTGGATGCTGGGGTTCCTGAAAGGACCATGGGGAATAGCGGCTCCGCAGGAGACAGGGCACAAAAGTAAAGCTTTCCGATCAGGTGGTGTGCACTGGCTCCTCCCCCTATGACCCTCCTCCAAGCCAGTTAGGTACTGTGCCCGGACGAGCGTACACAATAAGGGAGGAATTTTGAATCCCGGGTAAGACTCATACCAGCCACACCAATCACACCATACAACTTGTGATCTAAACCCAGTTAACAGTATGATAACAGCGGAGCCTCTGAAAAGATGGCTCACAACAATAATAACCCGATTTTTGTAACTATGTACAAGTATTGCAGATAATCCGCACTTGGGATGGGCGCCCAGCATCCACTACGGTCTCCGAGAAATAGAATTATCGGTAAGTAAATTCTTATTTTCTCTATCGTCCTAGTGGATGCTGGGGTTCCTGAAAGGACCATGGGGATTATACCAAAGCTCCCAAACGGGCGGGAGAGTGCGGATGACTCTGCAGCACCGAATGAGAGAACTCCAGGTCCTCCTTAGCCAGGGTATCAAATTTGTAGAATTTAGCAAACGTGTTTGCCCCTGACCAAGTAGCTGCTCGGCAAAGTTGTAAAGCCGAGACCCCTCGGGCAGCCGCCCAAGATGAGCTCACCTTCCTTGTGGAATGGGCATTTACATATTTTGGCTGTGGCAGGCCTGCCACAGAATGTGCAAGCTGAATTGTATTACACATCCAACTAGCAATAGTCTGCTTAGAAGCAAGAGCACCCAGTTTGTTGGGTGCATACAGGATAACAGCAAGTCAGTTTTCCTGACTCCAGCCGTCCTGGAACATATTTTCAGGGCCCTGACAACATCTAGCAACTTGGAGTCCTCCAAGTCCCTAGTAGGTGCAAGGCACCACAATAAGCTGGTTCAGGTGAAACACTGACACCACCTTAGGGAGAGAACTGGGGACGAGTCCGCAGCTCTGCCCTGTCCGAATGGACAAACAGATATGGGCTTTTTTGAGAAAAAACCACCAATTTGACACTCGCCTGGTCCAGGCCAGGGCCAAGAGCATGGTCACTTTTCATGTGAGATGCTTCAAATCCACAGATTTGACTGGTTTTAAACCAATGTGATTTGAGGAATCCCAGAACTACGTTGAGATCCCACAGTGCCACTGGAGGCACAAAAAGGGGGTTGTATATGCAATACTCCCTTGACAAACTTCTGGACTTCAGGAACTGAAGCCAATTCTTTCTGGAAGAAAATCGACAGGGCCGAAATTTGAACCTTAATGGACCCCAATTTGAGGCCCATAGACACTCCTGTTTGCAGGAAATGCAGGAAACGACCGAGTTGAAATTTCTTTGTGGGGCCTTCCTGGCCTCACACCACGCAACATATTTTCGCCACATGTGGTGATAATGTTGTGCGGTCACCTCCTTTCTGGCTTTGAACAGGGTAGGAATGACCTCTTCCGGAATGCCTTTTTCCCTTAGGATCCGGCTTTCCACCGCCATGCCGACAAACGCAGCTGCGGTAAGTCTTGGAACAGACATGGTACTTGCTGAAGCAAGTCCCTTCTTAGCGGCAGAGGCCATAAGACCTCTGTAAGCATCTCTTGAAGTTCCGGGTACCAAGTCCTTCTTGGCCAATCCGGAGCCATGAGTATAGTTCTTACTCCTCTACGTCTTATAATTCTCAGCACCTTAGGTATGAGAAGCAGAGGAGGGAACACATACACCGACTGGTACACCCACGGTGTTACCAGAACGTCCACAGCTATTGCCTGAGGGTCTCTTGACCTGGCGCAATACCTGTCCCGTTTTTTGTTCAGACGGGACGCCATCATGTCCACCTTTGGTATTACCCAACGGTTTACAATCATGTGGAAAAAACTTCCCGATGAAGTTTCCACTCTCCCGGGTGGAGGTCGTGCCTGCTGAGGAAGTCTGCTTCCCAGTTTCCATTCCCGGGATGAAACACTGCTGACAGTGCTATCACATGATTTTCCGCCCAGCGAAAAGTCCTTGCAGTTTTTGCCATTGCCCTCCTGCTTCTTGTGTCGCCCTGTCTGTTTACGTGGGCGACTGCCGTGATGTTTTTCCCACTGGATCAATACCGGCTGACCTTGAAGCAGAGGTCTTGCTAAGCTTAGAGCATTATAAATTTACCCTTAGCTCCAGTATATTTATGTGGAGAAAACTCTCCAGACTTGATCACACTCCCTGGAAATTTTTTCCTTGTGTGACTGCTCCCCAGCCTCTCGGGCTGGGCTCCGTGGTCACCAGCATCCAATCCTGAATGCCGAATCTGCGGCCCTCTAGAAGATGAGCACTCTGTAACCACCACAGGAGAGACACCCTTGTCCTTGGATATAGGGTTATCCGCTGATGCATCTGAAGATGCGATCCGGACCATTTGTCCAGCAGATCCCACTGAAACGTTCTTGCGTGAAATCTGCCGAATGGAATTGCTTCGTAGGAAGCCACCATTTTTACCAGGACCCTTGTGCAATGATGCACTGTTTTTAGGAGGTTCCTGACTAGCTCGGATAACTCCCTGGCTTTCTCTTCCGGGAGAAACACCTTTTTCTGGACTGTGTCCAGAATCATCCCTAGGCACAGCAGACGTGTCGTCGGGATCAGCTGCGATTTTGGAATATTTAGAATCCACCCGTGCTGTTGTAGCAGTATCCTAGATAGTGCTACTCCGACCTCCAACTGTTCCCTGGACTATGCCCTTATCAGGAGATCGTCCAAGTAAGGGATAATTTAGACGCCTTTTCTTCGAAGAAGAATCATCATTTCGGCCATTACCTTGGTAAAGACCCGGGGTGCCGTGGACAATCCAAACGGCAGCGTCTGAAACTGATAGTGACAGTTCTGCATTACGAACCTGAGGTACCCTTAGTGAGAAGGGCAAATTTGGGACATAGAGGTAAGTATCCCTGATGTCCCGGGACACTATATAGTCCCCTTCTTCCTGGTTCGTTATCACTGCTCTGAGTGACTCCATCTTGATTTGAACCTTTGTAAGTGTTCAAAAAATTTTTAGAATAAGTCTCACTCTGGCTTCAGTACCACAATATAGTGTGGAATAATACCCCTTTTCTTGTAGTAGGAGGGGTAATTTAATTATCACCTGCTGGGAATACAGCTTGTGAATTTTTTCCCATACTGCCTCCTTGTCGGAGGGAGACCTTGGTAAAGCAGACTTCAGGAGCCTGCGAAGGGGAAACGTCTCGACATTCCAATCTGTACCCCTGGGATACTACTTGTAGGATCCAGGGGTCCTGTACGGTCTCAGCGCCATGCTGAGAACTTGTCAGAAGCGGTGGAACGCTTCTGTTCCTGGGAATGGGCTGCCTGCTGCAGTCTTCTTCCCTTTCCTCTATCCCTGGGCAGATATGATCTTATAGGGACGAAAGGACTGAGGCTGAAAAGACGGTGTCTTTTTCTGCAGAGATGTGACTTAGGGTAAAAACGGTGGATTTTCCAGCAGTTGCCGTGGCCACCAGGTCCGATGGACCGACCCCAAATAACTCCTCCCCTTTATACGGCAATACACCTTTGTGCCGTTTGGAATCTGCATCACCTGACCACTGTCGTGTCCATAACATCTTCTGGCAGTTATGGACATCGCATTTACTCTTGATGCCAGAGTGCAAATATCCCTCTGTGCATCTCGCATATATAGAAATGCATCCTTTAAATGCTCTATAGTCAATAAAATACTGTCCCTGTCAAGGGTATCAATATTTTTAGTCAGGGAATCCGACCAAGCCACCCCAGCTCTGCACATCCAGGCTGAGGCGATCGCTGGTCGCAGTATAACACCAGTATGTGTGTATATACTTTTTATGATATTTTCCAGCCTCCTGTCAGCTGGTCCTTGAGGACGGCCCTATCTATAGACGGTACCGCCACTTGTTTTGATAAGCGTGTGAGCGCCTTATCCACCCTAAGGGGTGTTTCCCAACGCGCCCTAACTTCTGGCGGGAAAGGGTATACCGCCCATAATTTTCTATCGGGGGGAACCCACGCATCATCACACACTTCATTTAATTTATCTGATTCAGGAAAAACTATGGTAGTTTTTTCACATCCCACATAATACCCTCTTTTGTGGTACTTGTAGTATCAGAAATATGTAACACCTCCTTCATTGCCTTTAACGTGTGGCCCTAATAAGGAATACGTTTGTTTATTCACCGTCGACACTGGATTCAGTGTCCCTGTCTGTGTCTGTGTCGACCGACTAAAGTAAACGGGCGTTTTAAAAACCCCTGACGGTGTTTTTGAGACGTCTGGACCGGTACTAATTGTTTGTCGGCCGTCTCATGTCGTCAACCGACCTTGCAGCGTGTTGACATTATCACGTAATTCCCTAAATAAGCCATCCATTCCGGTGTCGACTCCCTAGAGAGTGACATCACCATTACAGGCAATTTGCTCCGCCTCCTCACCAACATCGTCCTCCTACATGTCGACACACACGTACCGACACACAGCACACACACAGGGAATGCTCTGATAGAGGACAGGACCCACTAGCCCTTTGGAGAGACAGAGGGAGAGTTTGCCAGCACACACCAAAAACGCTATAATTATATAGGGACAACCTTATATAAGTGTTTTCCCTTATAGCATCTTTTTTATATATTTCTAACGCCAAATTAGTGCCCCCCCTCTCTGTTTTAACCCTGTTTCTGTAGTGCAGTGCAGGGGAGAGCCTGGGAGCCTTCCCTCCAGCCTTTCTGTGAGGGAAAATGGCGCTGTGTGCTGAGGAGATAGGCCCCGCCCCTTTTTCGGCGGCCTCGTCTCCCGCTCTTAACGGATTCTGGCAGGGGTTAAATATCTCCATATAGCCTCCGGAGGCTATATGTGAGGTATTTTTAGCCAAAATAGGTATTCATTTGCCCCCCTCCCAGCGCCCTGCACCCTCAGTGACTGCCGTGTGAAGTGTGCTGAGAGGAAAATGGCGCACAGCTGCAGTGCTGTGCGCTACCTTTAGAAGACTGAGGAGTCTTCTGCCGCCGATTCTGGACCTCTTCTTACTTCAGCATCTGCAAGGGGGCCGGCGGCAAGGCTCCGGTGACCATCCAGGCTGTACCTGTGATCGTCCCTCTGGAGCTGATGTCCAGTAGCCAAGAAGCCAATCCATCCTGCACGCAGGTGAGTTCACTTCTTCTCCCCTAAGTCCCTCGTTGCAGTGATCCTGTTGCCAGCAGGACTCACTGTAAAATAAAAAACCTAAGCTAAACTTTTCTAAGCAGCTCTTTAGGAGAGCCACCTAGATTGCACCCTTCTCGGCCGGGCACAAAAATCTAACTGGCTTGGAGGAGGGTCATAGGGGGAGGAGCCAGTGCACACCACCTGATCGGAAAGCTTTACTTTTGTGCCCCGTCTCCTGCGGAGCCGCTATTCCCCATGGTCCTTTCAGGAACCCCAGCATCCACTAGGACGATAGAGAAAATACAAATGAACTCACCTTATATCCCCACCAGCGTGAACATTTCTCCCGCCCGCCGGAGCGCCAGCGCAGGACGCCGAGGCGGGGCGCTATCAGATGACGTAGCGGCTGACAGCCGCTACGTCCACACCAAACCCATCACCATGGTGACAATCTAAACAAGATAAAGCGCTGCAATCAATAGCGGTACTTAGAAATAAAGCCTCCGTATAATAAGATACAATCAGATCACATAAAAGCTTATTCATATGTCTTAACAAAGGTTAACCTTTCAGATATAACCACCATGTACAAAACATCACATTAAAGGGATCTCATGAGAGAAACCCACCAGTATTAATGACACTGGTTCCCAAAAAGGGGGGATCATTATAATCATATAATAAATCAAAACAAATGTAGCGATCATATGATGAACAAAAAATGAAAAAAGTATATAAAAAAAGTGAAAAAATAAAGCCACAATTTACAGTAATCAGTAACAGTAATATTGATTACTGTAAATTGTGGCTTTATTTTTTCACATTTTTTTATATACTTTTTTCATTTTTTGTTCATCATATGATCGCTACATTTGTTTTGATTTATTATATGATTATAATGATCCCCCCTTTTTGGGAACCAGTGTCATTAATACTGGTGGGTTTCTCTCATGAGATCCCTTTAATGTGATGTTTTGTACATGGTGGTTATATCTGAAAGGTTAACCTTTGTTAAGACATATGAATAAGCTTTTATGTGATCTGATTGTATCTTATCATTATACGGAGGCTTTATTTCTAAGTACCGCTATTGATTGCAGCGCTTTATCTTGTTTAGATTGTCACCATGGTGATGGGTTTGGTGTGGACGTAGCGGCTGTCAGCCGCTACGTCATCTGATAGCGCCCCGCCTCTGCGTCCTGCGCTGGCGCTCCGGCGGGCGGGAGAAATGTTCACGCTGGTGGGGATATAAGGTGAGTTCATTTGTATTTATATGTATCCTGACGAAAATTTTATAAATTGAAACGTTGATCTATCTTCACGGAGTCTGGCCGTTTATTAACCAGTATCTACTAAGCTGTGAGTGCCGCCTGTTATCACTATATATATATATATATATATATATATATATATATATATATATATATATATATATATATATATATATATATATATATATATATATATATATATATATATATATATAATGATCCGGCACTCTCTGGTGTGTTCAGTAGCTTGGTCCGGTGCCCTTACTTAACCCTCAAATGCAAGAGGGTGATTCTACTGTAGAGATGTACGGCACTCAGGACTCTGGTAATATGATGAAGCAAGCCCTCATAGTCAACGTTTCAATTTATTAAATTTTCGTTTATGTCCTGACGAAAATTGAATAAATTGAAACGTTGACTGCTATGAGGGCTTGCTTCATCATATTACCAGAGTCCTGAGTGCCGTACATCTCTACTATATATATATATATATATATATATATATACATATATATATATATATACATATATATACACACATATATACACACACATATATACACACACATATGTACATACATACACACACACACATACATACACACTGCTCAAAAAAATAAAGGGAACACTAAAATAACACATCCTAGATCTGAATGAATGATATATTCTTATTAAATACTTTGTTCTTTGCAAAGTTGAATGTGCGGACAACAAAATCACACAAGGACATTACATCAAAGTTGAATCAGCCTGTAGTGTGTTTTTCCACTTTAATTTCGAGTGTGACTCCAAATCCAGACCTCCATGGGTTAATAAATTTGATTTCCATTGATAATTTTGGTGTGATTTTGTTGTCAGCACATTCAACTATGTAAAGAACAAAGTATTTAGTAAGAATATTTCATTAATTCAGATCTAGGATGTGTTATTTTAGTGTTCCCTTTATTTTTTTGAGGTGTGTGTGTGTGTGTGTGTGTGTGTGTGTGTGTGTGTGTGTGTGTGTGTGTTGTGCCCTCCTTCAGAAGACAGCGCGGGAGCATATCTAGCACTGTGGGGCACATCTGGCAGCTTGAGGGCACATCTGGCAGCTTGAGGGCACATCTGGCAGCTTGGGGGCACATCTGGCAGCTTGGGGGCACATCTGGCAGCTTGGGGGCACATCTGGCAGCTTGGGGGCACATCTGGCAGCTTGGGGGCACATCTGGCAGCTTGGGGGCACATCTGGCAGCTTGGGGGCACATCTGGCAGCTTGGGGGCACATCTGGCAGCTTGGGGGCACATCTGGCAGCTTGGGGGCACATCTGGCAGCTTGGGGGCACATCTGGCACTGTGGGGCACATCTGGCACTGTGGGGCACATCTGGCACTGTGGGGCACATCTGGCACTGTGGGGCACATCTGGCACTGTGGGGCACATCTGGCACTGTGGGGCACATCTGGCACTGTGGGGCACATCTGGCACTGTGGGGCACATCTGGCACTGTGGGGCACATCTGGCACTGTGGGGCACATCTGGCACTGTGGGGCACATCTGGCAGCATGAGGGCATATCTGGCACTGTGGGGCATATCTGGCAGCATGAGGGCATATCTAGCATGTGTGGCATATCTGGCAGCATGAGGGCATATCTGGCACTGTGTGGCATATCTGGCAGCATGAGGGCACATCTGGCACTGTGTGGCATATATGGCAGCATGAGGGCACATCTGGCACTGTGTGCATATCTGGCAGTATGAGGGCATATCTGGCACTATGAGGGCATATCTGGCACTATGAGGGCTGTGTACGGCTAGAGCTGCATATCCCACCCTAGGCTTATACTCGAGTCAATGAGTTTTCCCAGGTGTTTGTGGTAAAATTAGGTGCCTCGGCTTATATTCGGGTCGACTTATACTCGTGTGTGTGTGTGTGTGTGTGTGTGTGTGTGTGTGTGTGTGTGTGTGTGTGTGTGTGTGTATATATATATATATATATATATATATATATATATATATATATATATATATATATATATATATATTTATTTAGTAGAAATAGGCGGCACTCAAGCAGACTTGTGATGAAGAAAACTGGTTAGTTAGGAATAAACTAACCAGTTTTCTTCATAAAACTCCCCATCAAATTCTGACCAATTAGGACCTTTAACCACCGTACTCTTCACTAGGCAAAGCAAACGGTTGAGAAATAAACTGTAGTTAATCACCTGATGCATCACCATCGAGGGGTTTATAGCCGTACTTCTGAAAGGTGTCTTTTATCTGCTGGAGGTCCGAGGCGTTCCTCTGCTGCAGCACTTTACACATCTTCATGAAAGACATCACTTCTTGCCCTTTCCAGCGAGTTTTATCAATGGTGCCTTGGATGTCAGTCTGTGTGGAATTGTGCATAAGGATTACAGAATGAAGATGGCAATACAAGCATGCAGCAACGGGCCCAGGGATTGTATCATTTGGTTCCTGGCTCGTAATTAGATAACTGAACGCTGCTTGTACGATACTGCCTCCATGTTGGTAGGCAGGCATCCAATCACCATAACAAACAAAATGTTAGCAATGCAGTAGTGTCAATGTAACAAGTAATCCCATACACCACAACTTTACTAAGTCTGCCATCCAGGCTGACACGTCTGGGCCATTGCTTCGGGTAGTGGCATCATGCAAGGCAGTACTATTAGTTCCAAGCTGATATCTAATTTATTTGTAATGCAAATAAATATCGCAATGATTATTGAATACAATTCCAAGATTACCACTATAGAGAGACCACATTTTCCACAAGCCTGATAACGATCCCATCAGACATTGGAGTCATTCTGTGGCAGCATTAATGGAGGGATTAAATAATAAATAGGATTTTAATTACCTACCGGTAAATCCTTTTTTCGTAGTCCGTAGAGGATGCTGGGGTCCACCTTAGTACCATGGGGTATAGACGGGTCCACCAGGAGCCATTGGCACTTTAAGAGTTTGTGTGGGGGCTGGCTCCTCCCTCTATGCCCCTCCTACCAGACAGTCTAGAAACTGTGCCCGAGGAGACGGACAACTTTGAGAGAAGGATTTAACATAGATAGTGGCGAGATTCACACCAGCTCTCACACACAAGGCACGTCAAGCTAACTAGCTTGAAACATCAGCAACGTCTGAACAACATTACTTAACCAAGTAACAAAACAGTACTAAACCAAGAACTAAGCAGTACTGAACTAAGTAACCACTGCAGGAAAACGAAGCGCTGGGCGAGCACCCAGCATCCTCTACGGACTACGAGAAAAGGTTTTACCTGTAGGTAATTAAAATCCTATTTTCTCTTACGTCCTAGAGGATGCTGGGGTCCACATTAGTACCACGGGGATGTACCAAAGCTCCCAGAACGGGAGGGAGAGCGCGGAGGCTCCTGCAGAACATATTGACCAAACTTCAGGTCCTCAGCAGCCAAGGTATCAAACTTGTAGAACTTTGCAAACGTGTTCGACCCCGACCAAGTAGCCGCTCGTCAAAGATGTAAAGCCGAGACACCCTGGGCAGCCGCCCAGGAAGAACCCACTTTACGAGTAGAGTGGGCCTTAACAGATGTAGAACACGGCAATCCTGCCATAGAATATGCATGCTGGATAGTGAACCTGATCCAGCGAGAGATCGCCTGCTCAGAAGCAGGACACCCAAGTTTCTTGGGATCATACAGGACAAACAGAGTCCGATTTTCTGTGACGAGTAGTCCTCTTCACATAGATTTACAGAGCCCTTACGACATCCAAGGACTTTAGTAGCAACTGGCACAATAGGTTGGTTGATATGAAATGCCGACACAACCTTCGGAAGGAACTGCCGACGTGTCCGGAGCAGAGCTCTATCTTCATGGAAGATCAAATAGGGGCTCTTACAAGACAAAGCCCCCAACTCCGACACACGTCTAGCAGAAGCTAAGGCCAACAAAGTGACAGATTTCCATGTGAGAAACTTGACCTCAACCTCCTGTAGAGGCTCGAACCAATCCGATTGGAGAAACTGCAACACCACGTTAAGATCCCATGATGCCGTAGGCGGCACAAAGGGAGGATGGATGTGCAGAACCCCTTTCAAAAAAGTCTGAACCTCCGGGAAGGAAGCCAACTGTTTCTTGAAGAAAATGGATAGGGCCGAAAATCTGGACCTTTACAGATTCCAAGCTCAGGCCCATATCCACACCTGCTTGCAGGAAGAGGAGAAACCATCCCAGTTGAAACTCCACCATAGGAAACTTCTTGGACTCGCACCAAGATACATATTTTTCCCAAATACGATGGTAATGTTTAGACGTTACTCTTTTCCTAGCCTGTATCAGGGTAGGAAAAACCTTGTTCAGAATGCCCTTCCAAGCTAATATCTGGCGTTCAACCTCCATGCCGTCAAATGTAGCCGCGGTAAGTCTTCATAAGCGAAAGGCCCCTGCTGCAGCAGGTCCTCCCGAAGAGGAAGTGGCCTCGGCTCTTCTAGCAGTAGATCCAGAAGATCTGCGTACCAAGCCCTTCTTAGCCAGTTCGGAGCAATGAGGGTCGCCTGAACTCTTGTTCTCCTTATGAGTTTTAGAACTCTTAGAATGATTGGAAGTGGAGGAAACACGTACATCGACTGGAACATCCACGGAGTCACTAGGGCGTCCACCGGCTTGCGGGTCCCTCAACCTGGAACAATACCGCAGAAGCTTCTTGTTGAGACGAGAGGCCATCATGTCTATTTGAGGTACACCCCAAAGATCTGTTACCTCCGTGAACACCTCCGGATGGAGTCCCCACTTTCCTGGATGGAGATCGTGTCTGCTTCCCAGTTGTCTACTCCCGGAATGAAGATTGCTGACAGCGCCAACGCGTGTTTCCCTACCCTGAGGATGATTCTTGTTACCTCTGACATTGCAGCTCTGCTCTTCTTTGCGCCCTGTCAGTTTATGTAAGCCGCTGTCGTTACATTGAGCCGTTCAAGTGCAGTCGGACAATCTCGCAGAAGATGGGCCGCTTGGAGAAGGTCGTCGAAGATGGGCCGCTTGGAGAAGATAGTTGTAGACGGCTCTTAGCTCCCGAATGTTTATTTGTAGGCTGGATTCCAGGCTTGACCACCTTCCTTGGAAGGCTTCCCCCTGAGTGACTGTTCCCCAGTCCCGGAGACTTGCATCCGTGGTTAGAAGGATCCAGTCCTGAATCCCGAACCTGCGGCCCCCCAGAAGGCGAGGTAGTTGTAGCCACCAGAGGAGTGAAATCCTGGCTTTTGGCGACAGACGTATTCTCTGGTGCATGTGTAGATGAGATCCCGACCACTTGTCCAGGAGATCCAGTTGGAAGGGCCGAGAATGAAACCTTCCGAACTGTAGAGCCTTGTAAGAGGCCACCATCTTCTCCAGAAGGCGAATGCACTGGTGAGCCAAAATCCGGGCTGGCCTCAGGACATTCCGGACCATTGTTTGTATCACCACCGCTTTTCCCCCCGGAAGACACACCCTCTGCACTTGTGTCGAGGATCATTCCCAGAAAAGACAACCTCCTGGTCAGCTCCAAATGTGATTTTGGAAAATTCAGGAGCCAACAGTGTTCCCTGAGCAGAGGAGTCGCGAGAACAAGAGACTGCAATAAACCTCTTCCTGGACTATGCCTTTATCAGCAGATCGTCCAGATATGGGATTATGTTCACTCCCTGTTTGCGGAGGAGTACCATAATTTCTGCCATCACCTTGATGAACACCCTCGGTGCTGTGGAGAGGCCGAATGGTAGTGCCTGGAATTGAGAGTGACTGTCCAACAGTGCAAATCTGAGATAAGCCTGGTGAGGCGGGCAAATCGGAATGTGGAGGTACGCATCCTTGATATGCAGGGATACCAGAAACTCTCCCTCGTCCAGACATGAAATCACTGCTCTGAGAGACTCCATTTTGAATTTGAACACCCTCAGGTAAGGGTTCAACGATTTCAAGTTCAAAATTGGTCTGACCGAACCATCCGGTTTCGGTACCATGAAAAGGTTTGAATTATAACCCTTGTTTTGCATAGGAGGTGGAACTGGGACAATGACCTGTGATTTTTACCAATTTCTAGGATGGCTTCCTGTAGGATCGCCCTGTCTGTCAGCAAAGCTGGCAAGCCTGATTTGAAGAATCGGTGAGGCGGGAGTTCTTGAAACTCCAGTCTGTACCCCTGGGACACAATATCCTGTACCCAGGGATCCAGGCCGGATGACACCCAGACGTGGCTGAAATGTCTGAGTCTCACACCCACCAGCCCGTCCTCCAGGCTTTGAGGTCCACCGTCATGCTGAGGATTTTGAGGAACCAGAAGCAGGTCTCTGGTACTCGGAGCCTGTGGGTGCAGGCTTTTTGGATTTTGCCCGACCACCTCTAAAAGAAGGTGGTAGAAGGCATGGCCTTTTTTGTCTTAGCGGTCCGAAAGGACTGCTGCACAGCTGAAGAAAACCGTTTCTTCGTAGAAGTAGTAGCAGAGGGAAGGAAAGGTGATTTACCCGCGGTAGCCGTGGAAATCCACGCATCAAACGCTTCCCCAAATAGAGCCTGACCTGTGTAGGGTAGGTTCTCCACACTTCTCCTGGATTCCGCGTCTGCAGATTATTGGCGTAACCAGAGTCCCCTGCGAGCTGGTACCGACATGGAGGATATCCGTGCAGTCAGCGTACCCAGGTCTTTCATGGATTCCACCATGAACCCCGCAGAATCCTGTATGTTACGTAAAAACAATTCAATGTCACTTCTATCCATTGCATCCAAATCCTCCAGTAAATGTGCCTCCACTTTACTATGGCTTTAGAAATCCATGCACAGGCAATAGTGGGCCTTAAGGCCACTCCTGAGCAGTGTATATGGATTTGAGCGTAGTGTCAACCTTACGATCAGCCGTTTTTTTAAATGCGATAGAACCAGGGACAGGTAAAACCACCTTTTTATACAGTCTGGAGACAGATGCGTCAACAATTGGTGGGTTTTCCCATTTTTGCTTATCTTCCTCAGGGAAGTGAAAAACAACCAGAACTCTTTTTGGGATCTGGAATTTTTTCTCCGGGTTTTCCCAGGATTTTTCAAAAAATAGCACTTAATTCTTTAGATGCGGGAAAGGTTAGCGGGGCTTTCTTATTAGTGAAGTAAGCCTCCTCAACCTGCTTAGTTGTAGTGTCATTAATGTTTAAACACATCTCTAATGGACTCGTCATGAGCTGCACCCCCTTTGCAAGGGATGCTGCCCCCCTCAGCACGTCCCCAACATTGTCTGCAGTATCAGAATCGGTATCCGTGTCATCTTGCATAATTTGGGCAAGTGCACGTTTCTGTGGGAACATGCTAGAGGATTCTGCAGGAATAGGGACAGAGCCTGATCAAACTGCCATAGGCTTCAACAATAGGTATCTGAGACAAAGCATTACAATCCTGTGTACATGGAATGGATCCCTCCTGAGAGGAAACGTCTTCTGCAGCATATGACACAGAGTCTCTAGACATGGCTATCTGAGATAGTAAACACACACACACACACACACACACACAGGGAAGTGTCAGACACAGTTCCCCAAGTATGCCACAGAGACACAGGGGTATATGCAATTAGCGGCGAATCGCGGCAATTTTTCGCCCGTTTTTTAATTCGACACAATTCGACCGTCGATTTTTGCCAAGTGGGTGCCGAAATTCACCATATTCAATAAAAAACGGATTCGACAGTCCCGCTGTCGAAAAACGTCCGATTTGACGGATTTTGCCGCGATTTTTAAAAACCGGGAAAAACCGGTAAAAAACCCGGAAAAAAAAAATTGCGTGGGGTCCCCCCTCCAAAGCATAACCAGCCTCGGGCTCTTCGAGCTGGTCCTGGTTCTAAAAATCCGGGGGGAAAATGGCCAGGGGATCCCCCGTATTTTTAAAACTAGCACCGGGCTCTGCGCCTGGTGCAAAAAATACGGGGGACAAAAAGAGTAGGGGTCCCCCGTATTTTTTACACCAGCATCGGGCTGGACAGATAATGCCACAGCCGGGGGTCACTTTTATACAGCGCCCTGCGGCCGTGGCATTAAATATCCAACTAGTCACCCCTGGCCGGGGTACCCTGGGGGAGTGGGGACCCCTTCAATCAAGGGGTCCCCCCCCCAGCCACCAAAGGGCCAGGGGTGAAGCCCGAGGCTGTCCCCCCCCATCTAAGGGCTGCGGATGGGGGGCTGATAGCCTTGAGAAAATGTCAAGAATATTGTTTTTTTCCAGTAGTACTACAAATCCCAGCAAGCCTCCCCCGCAAGCTGGTACTTGGAGAACCACAAGTACCAGCATGCGGGAGAAAAATGGGCCCGCTGGTACCTGTAGTACTACTGGGAAAAAATACCCAAATAAAAACAGGAGACGCACACCTTGAGAGTAAAACTTTATTTCACACCTGCCGACACACACATACTTACCTATGTTGGCCCGTCGACTGCCACGTCTCCTGATCCGACGATCCGGGGTACCCGTGAATAAAATTATACTCACCTCAATCCAGTGTCCAGAGATAAATCCTCGTACTTGGCAAAAAAATAAAACGAACAACCGGACCAGCGGACTGAAAGGGGTCCCATGTTTACACATGGGACCCATTTCCCCGAATGCCGGGACCCCACGTGACTCCTGTCACAGAGGTCCCTTCAGCCAATCAGGTAGCGCTACTTTGTGGCGCTCACCTGATTGGCTGTATGCGCGTCTGACCTCAGACAGCGCATTGCACAGCTCCCTCCATTACTTTTAATGGTGGGAACTTTGCCGTCAGCGGTGGGGTTACCCGCGGTCAGCCGCTGACCTCACCGCTAATCGCAAAGTTCCCACCATTGAATATAACGGAGAGGCTTTGCGATGCGCTGTCTGACAGCTCAGACACGCAGCCAATCAGCACAGTGCAAAGACGTTGCGCTCGCTGATTGGCTTAAGAGACCTTTCTGTGACAGCTGTCACGGGGGGGGGGGGGGGTCTCTGCATTCGGGGAAAGGGGTCCCATGTGTAAAAATGGGACCCCTTTCAGTCCGGCTTGGTCGGGTGTTCGTTTTGTTTTTTTTTGCCAAGTACGAGGATTTATCTCTGGACACTGGAATGAGGTGAGTATAATTTTATTCACAGGTACCCCGGTTCGTCGGATCAGGAGACGTGGCAGTCGACGGGTCAACATAGGTAAGTATGTGTGTGTCGGCAGGTGTGAAAAAGTTTTACTCTCAAGGTGTGTGTCTCCTGTTTTTATTTGGGTATTTTTTTCCCCAGTAGTACTACAGGTACCAGCGGGCCCGTTTTTCTCCCGCATGCTGGTACTTGTGGTTCTCCAAGTACCAGCTTGCGGGGGAGGCTTGCTGGGACTTGTAGTACTACTGGAAAAACAATATTCTTGACATTTTCTCAAGGCTATCAGCCCCCCATCCGCAGCTTTTGGATGGGGGGGGGGGGGGGGGGGGGGGGGGGGGGGGACAGCCTCGGGCTTCACCCCTGGCCCTTGGGTGGCTGGGGGGGACCCCTTGATTGAAGGGGTCCCCACCCCCCCAGGGTACCCCAGCCAGGGGTGACTAGTTGGATATTTAATGCCACGGCCGCAGGGCGCTGTATAAAAGTGACCCCCGGCTGTGGCATTATCTGTCCAGCTAGTGGAGCCCGATGCTGGTGTAAAAAAATACGGGGGACCCCTACTCTTTGTCCCCTGTCCTCAAACCAATAAACATTTTCGCCATATTCGGTGATCATGTTTAGACGTCACTTCCTTCCTAGCCTTTATCAGCGTAGGAATGACCTCATCCGGAATACCTTTTTCCGCTAGGATACGGCGTTCAACCGCCATGCCGTCAAACGCAGCCACGGTAAGTCTTGGAACAGACAGGGACCTTGTTGTAACAGGTCCTGCCTTAGAGGAAGAGGCCACGGATCTTCTGTGAGCATTTCTTGCAGATACGGATACCAGGTCCTTCGTGGACAATCTGGAACAATGAGAAATGTTCTCACTCCTCTTTGTCTTATTATCCTCAACACCTTGGGTATGAAAGGAAGAGGAGGAAACACATATACCGACTGGAACACCCACGGTGTCACTAGGGCGTCCACAGCTACCGCCTGAGGGTCTCTTGACCTGGCGCAATACCTTTGTAGCTTTTTGTTGAGATGGGATGCCATCATGTCTATTTGGGGTAGTCCCCACCGACTTGCAATCTGCGCGAAGACTTCCCGATGAAGTCCCCACTCTCCCGGATGCAGATCGTGTCTGCTGAGGAAGTCTGCTTCCCAGTTGTCCACTCCCGGAATGAACACTGCTGACAGAGCGCTTACATGATTCTCCGCCAAGCGAAGAATTCTGGTGGCTACCGCCATTGCCACTCTGCTCCTTGTGCCACCTTGGCGGTTTAAATGCGCTACTGCGGTGATGTTGTCTGACTGGATCAGAACTGGTCGATTGTGAAGTAAGATCTCCGCTTGACGTAGGGCGTTGCAGATGGCCCTTAGTTCCAGGATGTTGATGTGAAGACAAGTCTCTTGACTGGACCAAAGACCTTGGAAATTTCTTCCCTGTGTGACTGCTCCCCAACCTCAGAGGCTCGCGTCCATGGTCACCAGGATCCAGTCCTGAATGCCGAACCTGCGGCCCTCTAGAAGGTGAGCACTGTTTAGCCACCACAGGAGAGATACTCTGGCTCTGGGGGACAGGGTGATCCGCTGATGCAATTGCAGATGCGACCCGGACCATTTGTCCAATAGGTCCCATTGGAAGGTCCTTGCATGGAATGGCTTCGTATGTTGCCACCATCTTTCCCAGAACTTGAGTGCAATGATGTACTAACACTTGTTTTGGTTTCAACAGGTTCATGACTAGAGTCAGGAGTTCCCGCACTTTTTCCGTCGGAAGAAAAACCCTTTTCTGGTCGGTGTCCAGAATCATGCCCAAGAAGGGCAGACGAGTTGTAGGATTCAGCTGCGACTTTGGAATATTGAGAATCCAGCCGTGTCGCTGTAACACATTCAGTGAAAGTGATACGCTGTTCAGCAACTTCTCCCGTGATCTCGCTTTTATGAGGAGATCGTCCAAGTACGGAATAATCGTGACACCCTGCTTGCGCAGGAGCACCATCATTTCCGCCATTACCTTGGTGAAAATCCCAAACGGCAACGTCTGAAATTGGTAATGACAATCCTGTACCGCAAATCTCAGGTACGCCTGAGGAGGAGGATATATGGGGATCTGCAGGTATGCATCCTTTATGTCCAGAGATACCAAAAAATCTCCCCCTACTAGGCTGGCGATGACTGCCCTGAGCGATTCCATCTTGAACTGTTTTAAGTAAAGGTTCAGGGATTTTAAATTTAAAATGGGTCTGACCGAACCGTCCGGTTTCGGAACCACAAACAGAGTTGAGTAGTACCCCTGCCCTCTTTGAAGTAGGGGAACCTCTACCACCACTTGGGAATCGCATGTAATACTATCTCCCTCTCCAGGGGTTGTTTCGGTAGGGCCGATTTGAAAAACCGGCGAGGAGGCACTTCTTCGAATTCCAGCTTGTAACCCTGGGAAACTATTTCTATTGCCCAGGGATCCACCTGTGAGTGGACCCAGACGTGGCTAAACAGTCGAAGACGTGCCCCCACCGGAGCAGACTCCCTCAGGGGAGCCCCAGCGTCATGCGGTGGATTTTGCAGAGGCCGGGGAGGACTTCTGTTCCTGGGAACTAGCTGTGTTATGCAGCTTTTTCCCTCTGCCCTTACCTCTCGCAAGAAAGGACGATCCACGTGCTCTCTTGCTTTTATTGGAACAAAAGGACTGCATTTGATAATGAGGCGCTTTCTTAGATTGTGAGGGAATATATGGCAAAAAATTTGATTTACCTGCTGTAGCCGTGGAGACGAGGTCCGAGAGCCCCTCTCCAAACAATTCCTCACCCTTGTAAGGCAACAACTCCATATGTCTCTTGGAGTCAGCATCACCAGTCCACTGTCGGGTCCATAAGACACGCCTAGCAGAAATAGACATAGCGTTTATCCTGGAACCCAGTAAACTAATGTCTCTTTGAGCATCCCTCATATACAAGACCGCATCTTTTATATGCCCTAGGGTCAATAAAATGGTATCCTTATCAAGAGTCTCAATATCCGTTGATAAGGAATCTGTCCAAGCTGCTACAGCACTACAAACCCAGGCCGACGCAATAGCCGGTCTGAGTAACGTACCAGAATGTGTGTAAATGGACTTCAGGGTAACCTCCTGCTTGCGGTCAGCAGGATCCTTAAGGGTAGCCGTATCTTGGGATCGAAGCGCTATCTTTTTTGATAAGCGCGTCAAGGCCTTGTCCACCCTAGGGGAGGATTCCCACCGTATCCTGTCCTGCGACGGGAAAGGATACGCTGTTAGGATCCTTTTGGGAATGTGCAGTTTTTTGTCTGGAGTTTCCCATGCTTTTTCACATACTTCGTTTAGCTCATGTGAGGAGGGAAAGGAGACCTCAGGTTTCTTTCCTTTATACAAGTGTGCCCTCGGGTCAGAGACAGGGGGTTCCTCAGTGATATGCAACACATCTTTTATTGCGATAATCATATATCGAATACCTTTAGCCACCTTTGGCTGTAATTTTGTATCATCGTAATTGACTCTGGAGTCTGAATCCGTGTCGGTATCGGTGTCAACTATTTGGGATAGTGGGCGCTTCTGAGACCTCGAAGGTCCCGGCGACATAGGGACAGGTATGGGATGACTCCCTGACTGTGCCCCAGCTTCGGCTTTGTCTAGCCTTTTGTGCAATAAATTAACATTTGCACTTAAAACGTTCCACATACCCATCCAGTCCGGCGTCGGCACCGCCGACGGAGACCTAACATTCATAAACTCCCCCCCCCTCCTTAGGTGAGCCCTCAACCGCAGACATGTCGACACACACGTACCGACACACCACACAAACACAGGGAAGCTCTTTTCTGAAGACAGGTTCCCCACCAGGCCCTTTGGAGAGAGAGAGAGAGAGAGAGAGAGAGAGAGAGAGAGAGAGAGAGAGAGAGAGAGAGAGAGAGAGAGAGAGAGAGAGAGAGAGAGAGAGAGAGAGAGAGAGAGAGAGAGAGAGAGAGAGAGAGAGAGTGTATGCCAGCACACAACCCAGCGCTATATGACCCAGGAATAACACAGTAAAGTAATGTTAACCCAGCAGCGCTGTTTTATGTATCTGCGCCAATTATGTGCCCCCTCTACTTTAAAACCCTCTGTCACAGTGTGTCAAGCAGGGGAGAGCCCGGGGAGCTTCCTCTCAGTGGAGCTGTGGAGAAAAAATGGCGCTGGTGAGTACTAAGGGAGAAGCCCCGCCCCCTCGGCGGCGGGCTTCTGTCCCGCTCAATTTTTTCAATACATGGCGGGGGCTCTTTTTATACATGTACAGTGCCCAGCTATACATGTATACATACATCTGTGCCATAAGAGGTTTATATTGCTGCCCAGGGCGCACCCCCCTGCGCCCTTACAGTGACCGGAGAGTGTGAGGTGAAGGGGAGCAATGGCGCACAGCTGCAGTGCTGTGCGTTACCTCAGTGAAGATTCAAGTGTCTTCTGCCGCCTCAGATGGGTCTTTTCCTCACATACTCACCCGGCTTCTTTCTTCCGGCTCTGCGAGGAGGACGGCGGCGCAGCTCTGGAACAGACGGCGAGGGTGAGACCTGCGTACCGATCCCTCTGGAGCTAATGGTGTCCAGTAGCCTAAGAAACAGAGCCCTGAACTCAGAGAAGTGGGTCTGTTTCTCTCTCCTCAGTCCCTCGATGCAGGGAGTCTGTTGCCAGCAGGCTCCCTGAAAATAGAAAACCTAACAAAAAATAAGAATTTACTCACCGGTAATTCTATTTCTTGTAGTCCGTAGTGGATGCTGGGAACTCCGTAAGGACCATGGGGAATAGCGGGCTCCGAAGGAGGCTGGGCACTCTAGAAAGATTTATGACTACCTGGTGTGCACTGGCTCCTCCCACTATGACCCTCCTCCAAGCCTCAGTTAGGACACTGTGCCCGGACGAGCTGACATAATAAGGAAGGATTTTGAATCCCGGGTAAGACTCATACCAGCCACACCAATCACACCGTACAACTCGTGATACTATATCCAGTTTGACAGTATGAAAACAACTGAGCCTCTCAACAGATGGCTCAACAAAAACCCTTTAGTTAGCAATAACTATTTACAAGTATTGCAGACAATCCGCACTTGGGATGGGCGCCCAGCATCCACTACGGACTACGAGAAATAGAATTACCGGTGAGTAAATTCTTATTTTCTCTGACGTCCTAGTGGATGCTGGGAACTCCGTAAGGACCATGGGGATTATACCAAAGCTCCCAAACGGGCGGGAGAGTGCGGATGACTCTGCAGCACCGAATGAGAGAACTCCAGGTCCTCCTCAGCCAGGGTATCAAATTTGTAGAATTTTGCAAACGTGTTTGCCCCTGACCAAGTAGCTGCTCGGCAAAGTTGTAAAGCCGAGACCCCTCGGGCAGCCGCCCAAGATGAGCCCACCCTCCTTGTGGAATGGGCATTTACAGATTTTGGCTGTGGCAGGCCTGCCACAGAATGTGCAAGCTGAATTGTACTACAAATCCAGCGAGCAATAGTCTGCTTAGAAGCAGGAGCACCCAGCTTGTTGGGTGCATACAGGATAAACAGCGAGTCAGATTTTCTGACTCCAGCCGTCCTGGAAACATATTTTCAGGGCCCTGACAACGTCTAGCAACTTGGAGTCCTCCAAATCCCTAGTAGCCGCAGGCACCACAATAGGCTGGTTCAGGTGAAACGCTGACACCACCTTAGGGAGAAACTGGGGACGAGTCCTCAATTCTGCCCTATCCATATGGAAAATCAGATAAGGGCTTTTACATGATAAAGCCGCCAATTCTGACACTCGCCTGGCTGAAGCCAAGGCCAATAACATGACCACTTTCCACGTGAGATATTTCAGATCCACGGTTTTTAGTGGCTCAAACCAATGTGATTTTAAGAAACTCAACATCACGTTGAGATCCCAAGGTGCCACAGGAGGCACAAACGGGGGCTGAATATGCAGCACTCCTTTCACAAATGTCTGAACTTCAGGTACTGAAGCTAGTTCTTTTTGAAAGAAAAATCGACAGAGCCGAGATCTGTACTTTAATGGAGCCTAGTTTTAGGCCCATATTCACTCCTGCTTGCAGGAAATGCAGAAATCGACCCAGCTGAAATTCCTCTGTTGGGGCCTTTTTGGCCTCGCACCATGCAACATATTTCCGCCATATGCGGTGATAATGATTTGCCGTAACATCTTTCCTGGCTTTAATAAGCGTAGGAATGACTTCTTCCGGAATACCCTTTTCCTCCAGGATCCGGCGTTCAACCGCCATGCCGTCAAACGCAGCCGCGGTAAGTCTTGGAACAGACAGGGCCCCTGCTGTAGCAGGTCTTGTCTGAGCGGCAGAGGCCACGGGTCCTCTGAGATCATCTCTTGAAGTTCCGGGTACCACGCTCGTCTTGGCCAATCCGGAACCACGAGAATTGTGTTTACTCCTCGCTTTCTTATTATTCTCAATACCTTTGGTATGAGAGGCAGAGGAGGGAACACATAAACCGACTGGTACACCCACGGTGTCACTAGAGCGTCCACAGCTATCGCCTGAGGGTCCCTTGACCTGGCGCAATATCTTTTTAACTTTTTGTTGAGGCGGGACGCCATCATGTCCACCTGTGGTTTTTCCCAACGGTTTACCAGCATCTGGAAGACTTCTGGATGGAGTCCCCACTCTCCCGGGTGGAGGTCGTGTCTGCTGAGGAAGTCTGCTTCCCAGTTGTCCACTCCCGGAATGAACACTGCTGACAGTGCTAGTACATGATTCTCCGCGTATCGGAGAATTCTTGTGGCTTCTGCCATTGCCATCCTGCTTCTTGTGCCTCCCTGTCGATTTACATGGGCGACTGCCGTGATGTTGTCTGACTGGATCAGCACCGGCTGGTGTAGGAGCAGGGATTTTGCTTGACTTAGGGCGTTGTAAATGGCCCTTAGTTCCAGAATATTTATGTGAAGGGAAGTCTCCTGACTCGACCATAGTCCTTGGAAGTTTCTTCCCCGTGTGACTGCCCCCCAGCCTCGAAGGCTGGCATCCGTGGTCACCAGGACCCAGTCCTGTATGCCGAACCTGCGGCCCTCTAGAAGATGGGCACTCTGCAGCCACCACAGGAGAGACACCCTGGTTCTTGGAGACAGGGTTATTAAGCGATGCATCTGAAGATGCGATCCGGACCATTTGTCCAATAGGTCCCACTGAAAGATTCTGGCATGGAACCTGCCGAAGGGAATTGCTTCGTAAGAAGCTACCATCTTTCCCAGGACCCGCGTGCAGTGATGCACCGATACCTGTTTTGGTTTCAGGAGGTCTCTGACTAGAGATGACAACTCCCTGGCTTTCTCCTCCGGGAGAAACACTTTTTTTCTGGACTGTATCCAGAATCATACCCAGGAACAGTAGACGTGTCGTCGGAACCAGCTGTGACTTTGGGATATTCAGAATCCAGCCGTGCTGGTGCAGCACTTCCTGAGATAGTGCTACTCCCACCAACAACTGTTCCTTGGACCTCGCCTTTACTAGGAGATCGTCCAAGTACGGGATAATTAAAACTCCCTTTTTTCGAAGGAGTATCATCATTTCCGCCATAACCTTGGTAAATACCCTCGGTGCCGTGGACAGTCCAAACGGCAGCGTCTGGAATTGGTAATGGCAATCCTGTACCACAAATCTGAGGTACTCCTGGTGAGGATGGTAAATGGGGACATGCAAGTAAGCATCCTTGATGTCCAGGGATACCATGTAATCCCCCTCGTCCAGGCTTGCAATAACCGCCCTGAGCGATTCCATCTTGAACTTTAATTTTTTTATGTATGTGTTCAAGGATTTCAAATTTAAAAAGGGTCTCACCGAACCGTCCGGTTTCGGCACCACAAATAGTGTGGAATAGTAACCCCGGCCTTGTTGAAGTAGGGGTACCTTGATTATCACCTGCTGGGAATACAGCTTGTGAATTGCCGCTAGCACCGCCTCCCTGTCTGAGGGAGCAATCGGCAAGGCAGATTTTAGGAACCGGTGGGGTGGAGACGCCTCGAATTCCAGTTTGTACCCCTGAGATACTACTTGAAGGATCCAGGGATCCACCTGTGAGCGAGCCCACTGATCGCTGAAATTCTTGAGGCGGCCCCCCACCGTACCTGGCTCCGCCTGTGGAGCCCCACAGTCATGCGGCGGACTTGGAAGAAGAAGCGGGGAACCTGCTGTTTGTTGCAGCCTTTTTCCCCTACCTCTGCCTCTGGACAGAAAAGACCCGCCTTTTCCACGCTTGTTTTTCTGGGTCCGAAAGGACTGAACCTGATAAAACGGCACCTTCTTAGGCTGTGAGGGGACATGGGGTAAAAATGCTGACTTCCCAGACGTTGCTGTGGAAACTAGGTCCGAGAGACCATCCCCAAATAATTCCTCACCCTTATAAGGCAAAACTTCCATGTGCCTTTTAGAATCTGCATCTCCTGTCCACTGGCGAGTCCATAAGCCTCTCCTAGCAGAAATGGACAATGCACTTACTTTAGATGCCAGCCGGCAGATTTCCCTCTGTGCATCTCTCATATATAAGACTGAGTCTTTGATATGGTCTATGGTTAGCAGGATCGTGTCTCTGTCTAGTGTGTCAATATTTTCTGACAGTTTATCTGACCACGCAGCGGCAGCACTGCACATCCATGCTGACGCAATAGCTGGCCTAAGTATGATGCCTGAGTGTGTATATACAGACTTCAGGATCGCCTCCTGCTTTCTATCAGCAGGTTCCTTGAGGGCGGCCGTATCCGGAGACGGTAGTGCCACCTTTTTAGACAAACGTGTGAGCGCTTTATCCACCCTAGGAGGTGTTTCCCAACGTGACCTATCCTCTGGCGGGAAAGGGAACGCCATTAGTACCTTCTTAGGAATTACCAATTTTTTATCAGGGAAAGCCCACGCTTCTTCACACACTTCATTTAATTCATCTGATGGGGGAAAAAAACTACAGGTAGTTTTTTCTCCCCAAACATAATACCCTTTTTAGTGGTACCTGTATTTATATCAGAAATGTGTAACACCTCTTTCATTGCCTCAATCATGCAGTGAATGGCCTTAGTGGGCATCAGGTTAGACTCATCGTCGTCGACACTGGTGTCAGTATCAGTGTCGACATCTGCGTCTGCGGTCTGAGGTAGCGGGCGTTTCAGAGCCCCTGAAGAATTTTGAGACGCCTGGACAGGCACGAGCTGAGAAGTCGGCTGTCCCACATTTGGCATGTCGTCAAATTTCTTATGTAAGGAGTCTATACGTGCACTCATTTCTTTCCATAAGCTCATCCACTCAGGTGTCTGCCCCGCAGGGGGTGACATCCCTTCTAAAGGCATCTGCTCCGTCTCCACATCATTATCCTCATCAAACATGTCGACACAGCCGTACCGACACCGCACACACACAGGGAATGCTCTAACAGAGGACAGGACCCACAAAAGCCCTTTGGGGGGACAGAGTGAGAGTATGCCAGCACACACCAGAGCGCTATATAATGCAGGGACTAACTGAGTTATGTCCCCTATAGCTGCTTTTTCTATATAATGTATACTGCGCCTAAATTTAGTGCCCCCCTCTTTTTTACCCTTTTCTGTAGTGTAGACTGCAGGGGAGAGCCAGGGAGCTTCCTTCCAGCGGAGCTGTGAGGGAAAAATGGCGCCAGTGTGCTGAAGGAGATAGCTCCGCCCCTTTTCCGCGGACTATTCTCCCGCTTTTTCCTATATTCTGGCAGGGGTATTTTCCACATATATAGCCTCTGGGGCTATATATTGTAGTATTTTTGCCAGCCAAGGTGTTATTATTGCTTCTCAGGGCGCCCCCCCCCCCAGCGCCCTGCACCCTCAGTGACCGGAGTGTGAAGTGTGTGTGTGAGGAGCAATGGCGCACAGCTGCAGTGCTGTGCGCTACCTTGGTGAAGACTGATGTCTTCTGCCGCCGATTTTCCGGACCTCTTCTTGCTTCTGGCTCTGTAAGGTGGACGGCGGCGCGGCTCCGGGACCGAACACCAAGGCTGGGCCTGCGGTCGATCCCTCTGGAGCTAATGGTGTCCAGTAGCCTAAGAAGCCCAAGCTGGCTGCAAGCAGGCAGGTTCGCTTCTTCTCCCCTTAGTCCCTCGCTGCAGTGAGCCTGTTGCCAGCAGGTCTCACTGAAAATAAAAAACCTAATTTCTATACTTTCTTTCTAAAGGCTCAGGAGAGCCCCTAGTGTGCATCCAACCTCGGCCGGGCACAAAATCTAACTGAGGCTTGAAGGAGGGTCATAGTGGGAGGAGCCAGTGCACACCAGGTAGTCATAAATCTTTCTAGAGTGCCCAGCCTCCTTCGGAGCCCGCTATTCCCCATGGTCCTTACGGAGTTCCCAGCATCCACTAGGACGTCAGAGAAATGCTTTCTTACAGGAAACTCAGGAGAGCTCCTGAAATGCACCCAGTCTCCACTGGGCACAGTATCAAACTGAGGTCTGGAGGAGGGGCATAGAGGGAAGAGCCAGTGCACACCCAGAGTCAAAGTCTTTCTTAAAGTGCCCATGTCTCCTGCGGAGCCCGTCTATCCCCATGGTCCTTACGGAGTCCCAGCATCCTCTAGGACGTTAGAGAAATATAATAAATCATGTAATACACTCACTGCGCCTTACAAGTGCCCCCCCCCTCTTTTCAGCCCTGTGTCACCGTGTTCAGCAGGGGAGAGTCCGGGGAGCCAGCTTCTCTGCAGTGCTCTGTGGAGAAAATGGCGCTGGTTAGTGCTGAGGGACCAAGCTCCGCCCCCTCCAGCGGCAGGCTTCGGTCCCGCTCAATTTTATAAAACTGGCGGTGGATTTATACACTTACTGCCACCGTAGCCTATATCCATATTGCCAGACTTAAAGGTTTATATTGCTGCCCAGGGCGCCCCGCCCCCGCGCCCTGCACCCAACAGTGCCTGGTAGTGTGTGTAAGCAATGGCTTACCTCAGGGAAGATCTGAAGTCTTCTTTTCTTCTTATACTCACCCGGCTTCAATCTTCCGGCTCTGTGAGGAGGACGGTGGTGCGGCTCTGGGACGAACGGTGGGGGAAGACCTGCGTTCCGACTCCCTCTGGAGCTAATGGTGTCCAGTAGCCTAAGAAGCAGAGCCTATCACTTAAGTAGGTCTGCTTCTCTCTCCTCAGTCCCACGATGAAGGGAGCCTGTAGCCAGCAGTGCTCCCTGAAAATAAAAAACCTAACAAAATTCTTTTTCAGAGAAACTCAGGAGAGCTCCCCTGTAGTGCACCCAATGTCCTCTGGGCACAGAATCCAACTGAGGTCTGAAGGAGGGGCGTGGAGGGAGGAGCCAGTGCACACCCATTCTGAAGTTCTTTGTGGTGCCCATGTCTCCTGTGGAGCCCGTCTATACCCCATGGTCCTTACGGATTCCCAAGCATCCTCTAGGACATAAGAGAAATAGCTCTTAATTCAAGAATGCTTATTGAAGACAAGCTTCCCAGCTTGACCTTTTCCCCTGGAAATACCTCCCTTGGAAAGACTGCTCCCCAGCCTCGGAGACCTGCACGCATGGACATCAGGATCTAATCCTGGATCCCGAACCTTCGTCCCCCTAGGAGGTGAGAACTGTGCAGACAACACAGGAGTGATATCCTGGTCCTTCGGATTATATTCCGGTGCATGTGCAGGTGAAACCCGGACCACATGTCCAACTGGTCCCGTGAAAACCATACTGGCATTTGACCTGCTCACCGAAAAGGCCTCTTAGGCCGCACCCATCTTCTTCATCAACGGAACATATTGATGGGTTGTCACTGCACATCTGATCCGACTCTGGATCCTCAGATCTCTTTCCACAGGAAAAAACAAACTCTCAACCGTTCAGTATCTAATCTGATACCCACTTCCAACATCTGCGTCGTTGGGAACAGCAGCCATTCTCTGTGTTGAAGAACTGTCAGAGAGAAACAACGATTTGTACCACTTGTTTCTTGACCTCGCCGTAGTCAATAGATCGTTTCAGTACAGAATAATAATGGCTCTTACTATTGAAGGAAAACCACCATACTGCCATCACTCCGGTGAAATGGCAAAGACAATCCTGGATAGCAAACCCAGGTAAGCTTAATGCGGATGAAACCGCATTTAAACCCACTTTCTTCTTTTACGTGTTGGAGATCCCTGGCATGAGAGATTCCATCCTGTAGTTCAACTTCTTAAGTAGAAATCTTTTTTTTTTTTTTTTGACAGGGACAGCAGGACAATGTCCTGATCTTGACGCAACTCTGGTATGGCGTCGCATACTACCTCCCCTTCCAGAGGAGAATCGGTAAGATCTATTTGAAAAATCAGTGAGGGGAATCATCTGTAAATTCCAGTATGTCCCCCTTTGGATTCTATTATTAACTCACTGGTCCAAGCCCATTCCAGGACTGACTGAAGAGTATTAGACGAGTTCCCACCGGTGTGGGCTCCAGCAAGATCAGACACAGCTACATGCGGTGGATGTGGTAGAAACAGAAGACGATATCCGCTTCTGCGAACCTGAAAAGGCTGCAGACCTCTTACCTTTTCACCTTCCACTATCTGCAAAGAAAGGGGAAAAAAAAAGAATGGTATCCAACCGGTTAAAATGACTGCATCCCACAAAAGAATGCGTCATCAACCGTTGTGAGGGAACCTTTCTCGCGAAGCTTTCTCGAACCTTTCTCGCAAAGACTTACCAGTGGTATCTGCCGAGAGTAACGTAACCAAGGCATCCCCAAACAGCGGTTACCCCTTCACAGGGAAAATACTCCAGTATCTCTCAGAGTCAGCCTCAGCATTTGGAGAAAGCGAGAGAAAAAAAAGACAAAAAAATTATTTGACTAGTGCGGCTCCACACACAATACTCAGCCTCAGCATTCCCTTGGCCATACCGCCTGTAGCTGCACCGCAGCCTGCTGCAATGTTATAGAGAAGACCCAACATAAGAAACATCCCCTCTCTCTGTAGGGTAATTCTATCGGATGCCAAGGTAACCGACCATTTCTGAATACAAACACTCCCCCATGCGCATGCAATGCAAATATCAAAGCATATAATTAAAAAATCACTTAGCTTCCTGTATACGATCCTTTGTGACAGGGCCCCGTGCAGCCCAGGGGTTGACTTTCACTGTATTCTATCCGCGGCGGGAAAAGAATAAACACTGACTCCCTGTGAGGATCTGAGACCAACTCGTCACGGCTGACCTAGAGCTTTATCAACAGAGCGACCAGCACATGAGAAGGAATACTTTTACTTCAGCATTCATTAGAACTTGTAATATGAATATACATATTTTAATAATATATATCTATCTATCTATCTCTATCTATCTAAAATAATACATATAAAGTAGTTTTTTCCGGGACCGCAGGGTCCCTAGTGACATTAATGTGTTCCGAATGTGTATGACCATGTATTGAATGCCCAAGTTGTGGATCGAACCAGGAAACCTTATGGTCTACATAAAACATAGTACTGATCTCCCCGGCCCTCCATGCTGCGCTCTGCCACATGCCACCAGGGGACATATTATACAGCATTACCATATGTAGTCACAGAACTAATGTGCATATGCATTAGTATGTGGACTGTCTCCAAATATAAACAGTCATATAAGAAACTGTACAATAGCTGGTAGAGCACTTCTGTGCAGCAGGGCACCATAGAGAATGAAGAAAGGGGAGAGAAGAAACGAAAACGGAGGAAACACACTTTAGTAGCTAGGTTGATATAACACCTAGACTCTAAGCACATGCATAATATATGTAAAAAGAATGTCACTCCTGAGTCCTGTGTGGTGATCGAATATATCAAGGAACAGAATATTGTGGACCGCAACTTGCTTAGTACAGTTTCTTACATGACTGTTTATATTTGGAGACAGTCCACATATTAATGCTTTTGCACATTAGTTCTGTGACTACATATGGTAATGCTGTATAATATGTCCCCTGGTGGCATGTGGCAGAGCGCAGCATGGAGGGCCGGGGAGATCAGTCAGCGGCTCCACAAAGGCGGCCAGGCACCAGACGCGTTGCCGTGACTACGCGACGCGTCGCCAAGGTTACGCGACAGGAAGCCGGCTGACATCACCGGTAGTGACGCGGATGCAGCTGCGGCGGGCGGAAGCGGACGCCGGTCCCGGCTCTCCAGGGGCGTGACGGCTGCTCACCTATTTAGGTAAGATTTCTATGTGTGTCAGTCTTGTTAGCTATTCTTACCAAGTTTTTCATGCCTGCCTTGAAAACGGTGCTTGTAGCACCGAAACGTCGGCCTTGTCTAGGCATTCTGTAACCTCTGATATGCTTCAGTAAAAAGCTCCATTTGAAATTGAGTGCCGCAGTCTCCATGTCTACTATCCATTATTTCTACTGAGGGCACCAAGAAGCAAGTTTTTCCAGCACGGAGTGACGGTTCACACTTGTTCTGTATCTTTGGGAGCCATTGCCCCCACTCGGAACCGAGCACCCATTGCTCAGCATCCAGTTCTGTGGTTCACACAGGCCTGGTTCTTATATATCCAGCAGCCATCTTTCCATCTGCCCACACACACAGGATGGACACGACCAGCACCTCTGCAGCACAGCCACACATCATGGCCAGCGCCTCCTTCCCTGCGGGATGCAAGGGTATGCCGGTCACTAAGGGATACACACACCGCTTTACTGATGAGGAGGCGGAGGACATTTTATTCAAAGATGACTGACCTCATAAGGACTTGACACAATCAGCAGAGGATATCTGTGAGCAACTTATTAAATTAAAAAAACGCAAGACAGATTACCTGATGCATGGAATATCACTTACTAAATACTACAGACAGCAAATGATTCCACGCGGGTTCAGAGTCCGGAACGCACCCACCATAGGTCGCTATAATCCTGACTTCTGTCAGAAATGGATTGGGATCGTTAATCGATGCAGTTTTGATCTAATGCTCTTGGTAATACAAGAATCGGGCCACGAATTAAAGTCAGCACGTGACAAAATCTCCAGATTGGAAATTTTCAAATAGTACGATCTTGAAGAACGCCTCTAATGTCGATCTATATTCAACGATTAAAACCAAAATTGATCTGTATCAACAAGAATTAGTGAAATTCAAAACAAAAAAATTGGAAATGGTGCAGAATGATTATGATTCTAATCGAGTCTACCATTGGCTGATGGGAGGAGACGGGCGCCCAGCAAGAGCAGCCGGGCAAGGGTCGAAGCAAGGCTGGAGCAGAAGAAGAGAACTTAGGGGACGCGAGGCCCCTACATCCAACAGCGAATTTGCCACTCGCGAGTCTGATGACCCTTTGGAAGGACCGTCGGCCCCTTTAGCTATAAGCATCAAAAATCAGCCGGAATCAAATTCAAGCACCAAGCCACCCGTCGCGGGGGCCAAAACGAGAGGCAAAGGCGAAAGCAGCTCTCAAAAGACCAAGAAAAAATAATATGCAATCTGTCTTCACGAGAGCTCACTGACCTTGAGGAAAAAAAAGTCCTCAATAAAGGACTTTCCTTCGTCCCTACCAATAAACACAACGATCTCAATTGGAACATCGAATTACATCAGTTCTCAAGGAAATTGAGACTACAGGAATTTTTCCAGAACTCTGAACCCGTAAAACTAAATTCACCCCAACAGGTTTTTCTGTCTAAACGCAGCACCTCTACTTTTGATCCGGTTTCTTCCAACAGTTCCATTAAAACATTCACGCGTTTGATGGATGACTGTCCAGAAATTTGTGAAGGCATAACCTAAATTACATCACAATTTGAGTCGTCTAGAACATCAAGCTTTGCGTGATCTGTCGGAATATCGGGACATCATTGTGCGCCCCGCCGACAAGGGGGGAGCCATCGTCATTCAGAATCTAGATGATTACATGGCTGAGATCGAAAGACAACTCGCTGATGGGGAGGTGCATCAACTATTGCCAGGAGACCCTACCACTCAGTATTAAACGGAATTATACGACATCTTAAAGACAGCACACCAGCAGGGGACTTTGGAAGCCAGACTCTTTAAAGCCCTACAACAACCTTTTCCAACTAGTCCAATTCTATACACCGTTCCAAAAATTCATAAGAATCCAATTCATCCACCTGGCCGCCCGATCATATCGGCACGTAATTCTTTATATCATCCAATTTCCATGTATTTAGACTGTATTTTACAACCTCATGTCATCAGCCAACCAACTCGTATCAAGGATACAAATGATTTTTTACAACACCTTTCAGCACTCAGTACCATTCCTGACTCCAGCATACTATGCACACTGGACATTAACAGTTTATACACATCTATTCCACACATCCAGGGACTTGCGGCAACCAAGTCATTCTACCAATCTCAACAGATCGATGACTTAGACGTTGATCTGTTCATGCAGTTGTTGGAATTAACATTAACTCGAAATTTCATCTATAACGGACGCTTCCACAGACAACTGTCCGGTTGTGCTATGGGCAGTCACGTGGCACCCAGCTATGCAAACATATTTATGTTTCAAGAAGAAACCCAGATGTTCTTCAATAAGGATGAATATAAGCAACATATCTTGACCTATATGCGTTACATCGACGACCTGTTCATCATTTGGACAGGGAGTGAGGAATTGCTGGGTTGCATGATCGACGATATCAACCACCGTGACTCCACCATCAGGGTCACCCACCAACACAGCCGCTCTACCATTCACTACCTGGATGTACTGGTAACACTGAGATCAGGTCAACTACATACTGAAGTATACTCCAAGCCAACAGACAGGAATACCCTATTGCTGTCATCAAGTCACCATCCCAAACCCCTCAAACGAGGGTTGCCCAAGTCCCAGATGATGAGGGTGGCAAGAATTGCGGACGAACCAGCTACCGCTGCAAAAGGAATTGATGCCACAATTGACAGGTTTCTAGCCAGAGGCTACAGTTTGAATCTTTTGAAGCAACAAAGGGATGAAGTGCTAGCCATGAGCCGCAGCGAACTGCTACGTTCCAAAGCTCGTACTAATGAAGCAGTTATTCCATGGAAAATGGCCTTCACTACCTCTAGTCAAGTCGTACAAAGATCAAGTCGGGCGCTGTGGCCCATAGTAGCGACGGATAAAGAAACAACATGCTTCAGACAAAAACGGCCCATGCCTTGCTTCACAAGGGGCAAAAACATCAGGGATATGGTGGTCCACACGGACATCACGGGCTTCAAACTATCCCAAGCACAACCCCATTTTATGACTAAACCAGCAGGCTGTTATAAATGCCCCAGGTGCACCACTTGCACCCATATGATCACCGGTAATTCCTTCAAACACCCACACAAGGACCGAAGTTTCAAGATTCAACATACATTGTCTTGTTTATCCACACACGTGGTGTATATTATCATCTGTCCCTGTCACATGTATTATGTGGGGAAGACCATCCGCACCGTTCGGGAACGTATGGCGCTACACCGTTCGTCCATCAACAAGGCACTTAAATCTAAAGTGGCCGATCAACCGGTGGCCCGCCATTTTCTTGCAGAGGGTCACTCGTTGGCCCAGTTAAAACATATCTTGATTGATCATATTCCAGCATCAATACGAGGAGGCGATCGTGACGGCCAACTACTCAGATGTGAAAGTAGGTGGATCCATGTTTTGAACACGGTATCCCCCTACAGAATGAATGAACGTCTCAATTGGAACGTCTTCTGAGGACATTAACCCCGCACTAAGTTGCGGTCCACAATATTCTGTTCCTTGATATATTCGATCACCACACAGGACTCAGGAGTGACATTCTTTTTACATATATTATGCATGTGCTTAGAGTCTAGGTGTTATATCAACCTAGCTACTAAAGTGTGTTTCCTCCGTTTTCTTTTCTTCTCTCCCCTTTCTTCATTCTCTATGGTGCCCTGCTGCACAGAAGTGCTCTACCAGCTATTGTACAGTTTCTTACATAACTGTTTATATTTGGAGACAGTCCACATATTAATGCATATGCACATTAGTTCTGTGACTACATATGGTAATGCTGCATAATATGTCCCCTGGTGGCATGTGGCAGAGCGCAGCATGGAGGGCCGGGGAGATCAGTCAGCGGCTCCACAAAGGCTGCCAGGCACCAGACGCGTTGCCGTGACTACGGGATGCGTCGCCAAGGTTACGCGACAGGAAGCTGGCTGACGTCACCGGTAGTGACGCGGATGCAGCTGCGGCGGGCGGAAGCGGACGCCGGTCCCGGCTCTCCAGCGGCGTGACGGCTGCTCACCTATTTAGGTAAGATTTCTATGTGTGTCAGTCTTGTTAGCTATTCTTACCAAGTTTTTCATGCCTGCCTTGAAAACGGTGCTTGTAGCACCGAAACGTCGGCCTTGTCTAGGCATTCTGTAACCTCTGATATGCTTCAGTAAAAAGCTCTATTTGAAATTGAGTGCCGCAGTCTCCATGTCTACTATCCATTATTTCTACTGAGGGCACCAAGAAGCAAGTTTTTCCAGCACGGAGTGACGGTTCATAACATGTATGTATGTATGTATGTATGTATGTATGTATGTATGTATGTATGTATGTATGTATGTATGTATGTATGTATGTATGTATGCACACACAAACACACACACTTCCCGGTCAGGCGGCACTCTGATATCAATCTCGTCTCAAGGCAGAAGGAAGCACGGTGGATTCATGAGCTAGGTACACTGTCACCTAGAGGTTTAAATGAAACTCCTGGATTACACTGTTTTTTGTAGAATATAAAATGTGTGCTGCATTTTTGTGGAGTTTGTACGTACTCCCATAAATTAGAGTGTGATTCTCTGTTTAACAATGTGCTGCTTACAAGATATATTTCGCTGCTTGTTAAATATTGTCAGCCAAACTGTATGTAAGGGAGTGTTTTGCCGAGTGTCTTTGACACTGGTTCCTATATGTCCCCTTTTTAAATGTTATGTATTCTTCGTTTCTTTGTTTATAGTGATCGTTAAGGTGTCGCTAGGACCGGAGCGGACGTCATCAACGAGCGTCCGCCCTCTGGGATCACATGTTGGGTCACATGGAGGCCTTATTGTGGTTGTGGGGAATACGGACGTCCTCAGCGGGCGCCCGCCCTCCGGAGCCGCGCGCCGAGCGTCACTCGTGGTGGGGATGCTATTTAAGGTATGTTTTTTGTATGTTTGTCTTACCTGATGGAGTGTGAATAAAGTTCTTCGAAACGTTGTAATCTTCTGCCTTGAGACGAGATTGATATCAGAGTGCCGCCTGACCGGGAAGTATATTGTGGGCCCATGTGGGCTTCTAGGAGGGCACCTGAGCAGATGTAATTTTAATGGGAGTGCTGCCCTAATTGTGGAGATATAGATAGATAGATAGATAGATAGACACACACAGTTCCAGACCCGGCACTCCTAAGATAATTCAAATTAAACGCCCGGTGCCTTCATAAGCAAAAGCAATTGCATGTATAGTTACGAATAAAGCGGCACTCTCAGGTCTTTATTCAAGAAAGACAGGACATCACCCCGTCAAGCAACGTTTCGGTTTTATTTCAAAAAACCGTCTTCAGGCTTACATAACAGTACACAAACAAAATTCTTACCTATATAGCAGCATATCACCATGTGCAGATCGTGCCAGGTGTGCACAGCGTCCATTTCCGCCAAAGCGTCAATTTCCGCTGACATCACCTGGAACGCAAAGTAACCACTGTGTATTAACCCTTCACCAACAAATCATATTCAAGTGACAGAGACATGGACACATATATTTCAAAAGTCAATAAACACAATAGTGCAAATTAACTAATTCATTATTACATAATGATGACTATATGCAGTCAGACATGTAAGGATACAAATACTTATGCAACGGTGATTGTTTTTGTAGTTGAAAACTAAAAACATAACTCATTACAACCAGCCTTTAAAACAAAAAACTGGAGAAAGACAATGTTTCATTTAATCCATGTGGGGCTATGGTATTTAGAAAATAAATTCACCTGGTTTCACACCGCAACAACGCTTTATTGCGATCACCCCCCCTGCGTCCTTCGGGGATGTGATCGATCATTTTATACCTTAAGCTAGATAAATTGTGACCCTTAGCTTTGAAGTGCTTGGCAACAGGTTGTTCCGAAACCCTGCCTTCTAGGGCTAATTTGATGGCACTCCTGTGTTGTGCCATCCTCTCTTTGAAGGTACAAGAGGTTTTACCTACATAAAGGAGTCCACATGGACACTTTATGTAGTATACTACAAAACGAGTGGTACAAGTTAGACAGTGTGTTATTTTGATTGCTTTACCCGAATGCGGGTGATAACATGTATCACCAGTTTCCAAGTAAATACATGTTGTGCAGCCTAGGCATCTATAATTGCCAGGCTTTTTACTCAAAAAATTACTGGATTGTGGAGATGAGAAATCTGAAATATCCGAGTGCACCAGCATGTCACGCAGATTTCTACCTCTCCGATAACAAGGTAACAGCTTGGTACTGGATAGAGATTTTAAATCGGGGTCAGCTTGCAATATCGGCCAAATCCTTTTTGCCTTAGAAGTCAGCTTTTTACTTGCAGTAGTAAATTTGCTTACATATACCAATGCTTCTTGGTCACCCTTACTCTTGCTAGTTGACTTACACTTAGGGGTAGCTAATACCTTCATTTTAGCTTGTTGTAACAATTTATTCGGATAGCCCCGTTGTAAGAATCTCTGGATCATCAAATCCATTTGATTCAATTTATCTTGTTCATTGCTGCAGATGCGATGCACTCTGAGCAATTGGGAATAAGGAAGTCCCCTTTTTAGGGGTTCTGGGTGAAAACTGGAAGCCAACATTCCCCAGTTGGTACATTATTTAAAAGATACTTTTTCATTTCTGGAGAAATTGAATAGTGCTAATGTACCAACTGGGGAATGTTGGTTATGTACAGCTGACATCGTCAGTCTGTACACCAACATACCACATGATAGGGGTGTTCCCGCGGTCAGAAAATTGATCGAGGATAATCCGCAATTATATCATGGACCAGACGTTAATGTTTTCATTGATCTTCTTAACTTGGTTCTCACACGCAATTATTTCTTATTTAATAAGAGTTATTACCTGCAAGTACTTGGCTGCGCGATGGGGTCCCCTGTGGGCCCCCGCGTATGCGAACGCATTCATGTTTGATCTTGAGAAACAACTCTTTTTTGCTAAAGAGGAATATAAGAGGTACATTCCGTTTTTTCTTAGGTACATAGACGACGTGTTTTTATTATGGACTGGTACCCGGGAGTCCTTTGTTCTAATGATGACAGAGATTAATATGAGAGACCCCAATATTAAATTCACATTCAACATTCAGAAAGACAATATCCATTTCCTTGACGTCAGTATTAATAGATCTGCTACTGGCTTTAACACCTCTATATTTAGAAAACCAACAGATTGTAACAATTATTTATTAGCTTCCAGTTTTCACCCAGAACCCCTAAAAAGGGGACTTCCTTATTCCCAATTGCTCAGAGTGCATCGCATCTGCAGCAATGAACAAGATAAATTGAATCAAATGGATTTGATGATCCAGAGATTCTTACAACGGGGCTATCCGAATAAATTGTTACAACAAGCTAAAATGAAGGTATTAGCTACCCCTAAGTGTAAGTCAACTAGCAAGAGTAAGGGTGACCAAGAAGCATTGGTATATGTAAGCAAATTTACTACTGCAAGTAAAAAGCTGACTTCTAAGGCAAAAAGGATTAGGCCGATATTGCAAGCTGACCCCGATTTAAAATCTCTATCCAGTACCAAGCTGTTACCTTGTTATCGGAGAGGTAGAAATCTGCGTGACATGCTGGTGCACTCGGATATTTCAGATTTCTCATCTCCACAATCCAGTAATTTTTTTGAGTAAAAAGCCTGGCAATTATAAATGCCTAGGCTGCACAACATGTATTTACTTGGAAACTGGTGATACATGTTATCACCCGCATTCGGGTAAAGCAATCAAAATAACACACTGTCTAACTTGTACCACTCGTTTTGTAGTATACTACAAAACGAGTGGTACATGTGGACTCCTTTATGTAGGTAAAACCTCTTGTACCTTCAAAGAGAGGATGGCACAACACAGGAGTGCCATCAAATTAGCCCTAGAAGGCAGGGTTTCGGAACAACCTGTTGCCAAGCACTTCAAAGCTAAGGGTCACAATTTATCTAGCTTAAGGTATAAAATGATCGATCACATCCCCGAAGGACGCAGGGGGGGTGATCGCAATAAAGCGTTGTTGCGGTGTGAAACCAGGTGGATTTATTTTCTAAATACCATAGCCCCACATGGATTAAATGAAACATTGTCTTTCTCCAGTTTTTTGTTTTAAAGGCTGGTTGTAATGAGTTATGTTTTAGTTTTCAACTACAAAAACAATCACCGTTGCATAAGTATTTGTATCCTTACATGTCTGACTGCATATAGTCATCATTATGTAATAATGAATTAGTTAATTTGCACTATTGTGTTTATTGACTTTTGAAATATATGTGTCCATGTCTCTGTCACTTGAATATGATTTGTTGGTGAAGGGTTAATACACAGTGGTTACTTTGCGTTCCAGGTGATGTCAGCGGAAATTGACGCTTTGGCGGAAATGGACGCTGTGCACACCTGGCACGATCTGCACATGGTGATATGCTGCTATATAGGTAAGAATTTTGTTTGTGTACTGTTATGTAAGCCTGAAGACGGTTTTTTGAAATAAAACCGAAACGTTGCTTGACGGGGTGATGTCCTGTCTTTCTTGAATGAAGACCTGAGAGTGCCGCTTTATTCGTAACGATAGATAGATAGATAGATAGATAGATACACACACACACACACACACACACACACACACACACACTGCTCAAAAAAAATAGAGGGAACACTAAAATAACACATCCTAGATCTGAATGAATGAAATATTCTCATTAAATACTTTGTTCTTTACATAGTTGAATGTGCTGACAACAAAATCACACAAAAATGATCAATGGAAATCAAATTTATTAACCCATGGAGGTCTGGATTTGGAGTCACCCTCAAAATTAAAGTGGAAAAACACACTACAGGCTGATCCAACTTTGATGTAATGTCCTTAAAACAAGTCAAAATGAGGCTCAGTAGTGTGTGTGGCCTCCACGTGCCTGTATGACCTCCCTACAACCCACACAAATGGCTCAGGTAGTGCAGCTCATCCAGGATGGCACATCAATGCGAGCTGTGGCAAGAAGGTTTGCTGTGTCTGTCAGCCAGTGGTGCAAGTATGTGGGTACGCTTGGGTACGGAGTACCCTTAAGAATTTGGCAGCGGGTACTCAGTACCACCTGTCACACACTTTGCCAATGCCACAATTATAATGTGCCACAAAGCAACAAGACCATGGTGCTTGGCAGCATGACGGCTCCTCCCACTTTGTCAGGGTTTCTGGGAGTGCGACAGTGGCTGTATTTTCCTGTTATAATGGAGGCATTACTATATATTGTTATTAAATTGGGGGTTTACTATATATTTCTATTATACTGGATGTATCACTATATATTTCTATTATACTGGATGCATTACTATATATTGTTATTAAATTGGGGGTTTACTATATATTTCTATTATACTGGAGGTATCACTATATATTTCTATTATACTGGATGCATTACTATATATTGTTATTAAATTGGGGGCATTACTATATATTTCTATTATACTGGAGGTATCACTATATATTTCTATTATACTGGAGGCATTACTATATATTTTTAGCCTTGCCTCCAGAATCCCCCCAAAAAGGGTCTGTGTCATGTGTCCCATCACGACACATGACATACCCAGTTTTTGTCACTCAGTACCCATAAGAAAATATTTCTACTTGCACCACTGCTGTCAGCATAGTGTCCAGAGCATGGAGGCGCTACCAGGAGACAGGCCAGTACATCAGGAGACGTGGAGGAGGCCGTAGGAGGGCAACAACCCAGCAGCAGGACCGCTACCTCCACCTCCACCTTTGTGCAAGGAGGAACAGGAGGAGCACTGCCAGAGCCCTGCAAAATGACCTCCAGCAAGCCACAAATGTGCATGTGTCTATTCAAACGATCAGAAACAGACTCCATGAGGGTGGTATGAGGGCCCGACGTCCAAAGGTGGGGGTTGTGCTTACAGCCCAACCCCATGCAGGATGTTTGGCATTTGCCAGAGAATACCAAGATTGGCAAATTCGCCACTGGCGCCCTGTGCTCTTCACAGATGAAAGCAGGTTCTCACTGAGCACATGTGACAGACGTGACAGAGTCTGAAGACGCCAAGGAGAACGTTCTACTGCCTGCAACATCTTCCAGCATGACTGGTTTGGCAGTGGGTCAGTAATGGTGTGGGGTGGCATTTCTTTGGGGGGCCGCACAGCCCTTCATGTGCTCGCCAGAGGTAGCCTGACTGCCATTAGGTACCGAGATGAGATCCTCAGACCCCTTGTGAGACCATATGCTGGTGCGGTTGGCCCTGGGTTCCTCCTAATGCAAGACAATGCTAGACCTCATGTGGCTATAGTGTGTCAGCAGTTCCTGCAAGATGAAGGAATTGATGCTATGGACTGGCCCGCCCGTTCCCCAGACCTGAATCCAATTGAGCACATCATGTCTTGCTCCATCCATTGCACCACAGACTGTCCAGGAGTTGGCGGATGCTTTAGTCCAGGTCTGGGAGGAGATCCCCCAGGAGACCATCTGCCACCTCATCAGGAGCATGCCCAGGTGTTGTAGGGAGGTCATACAGGCACGTGGAGGCCACACACACACTACTGAGCCTCATTTTGACTTGTTTTAAGGACATTACATCAAAGTTGGATCAGCCTGTAGTGTGTTTTTCCACTTTAATTTTGAGGGTGACTCCAAATCCAGACCTCCATGGGTTAATAAATTTGATTTCCATTGATCATTTTTGTGTGATTTTGTTGTCAGCACATTCAACTATGTAAAGAACAAAGTATTTAATGAGAATATTTCATTTATTCAGATCTAGGATGTGTTATTTCAGTGTTCCCTTTATTTTTTTGAGCAGTGTGTGTAATAATAAGAATTTACTTACCGATAATTCTATTTCTCGGAGTCCGTAGTGGATGCTGGGGTTCCTGAAAGGACCATGGGGGGATAGCGGCTCCGCAGGAGACAGGGCACAAAAAGTAAAGCTTTAGGATCAGGTGGTGTGCACTGGCTCCTCCCCCTATGACCCTCCTCCAAGCCTCAGTTAGGTACTGTGCCCGGACGAGCGTACACAATAAGGAAGGATTTATGAATCCCGGGTAAGACTCATACCAGCCACACCAATCACACTGTACAACCTGTGATCTGAACCCAGTTAACAGTATGATAACAGCGGAGCCTCTGAAAAGATGGCTCACAACAATAATAACCCGATTTTTGTAACTATGTACAAGTAATGCAGATAATCCGCACTTGGGATGGGCGCCCAGCATCCACTACGGACTCCGAGAAATAGAATTATCGGTAAGTAAATTCTTGTTTTCTCTATCGTCCTAGTGGATGCTGGGGTTCCTGAAAGGACCATGGGGATTATACCAAAGCTCCCAAACGGGCGGGAGAGTGCGGATGACTCTGCAGCACCGAATGAGAGAACTCCAGGTCCTCCTTAGCCAGGGTATCAAATTTGTAGGATTTTACAAACGTGTTTGCCCCTGACTAAATAGCCGCTCGGCAAAGTTGTAAAGCCGAGACCCCTCGGGCAGCCGCCCAAGATGAGCCCACCTTCCTTGTGGAATGGGCATTTACATATTTTGGCTGTGGCAGGCCTGCCACAGAATGTGCAAGCTGAATTGTATTACACATCCAACTAGCAAAAGTCTGCTTAAAAGCAAGAGCACCCAGTTTGTTGGGTGCATACAGGATAACAGCAAGTCAGTTTTCCTGACTCCAGCCGTCCTGGAACCTATATTTTCAGGGCCCTGACCACATCTAGCAACTTGGAGTCCTCCAAGTCCCTAGTAGGCGCAAGACACCACAATAAGCTGGTTCAGGTGAAACACTGACACCACCTTAGGGAGAGAACTGGGGACGAGTCCGCAGCTCTGCCCTGTCCGAATGGACAAACAGATATGGGCTTTTTTTGAGAAAAAAAAACACCAATTTGACACTCGCCTGGTCCAGGCCAGGTCCAAGAGCATGTACACTTTTCATGTGAGATGCTTCAAATCCACAGATTTGACTGGTTTTAAACCAATGTGTTTTGAGGAATCCCAGAACTACGTTGAGATCCCACAGTGCCACTGGAGGCACAAAAGGGGGTTGTATATGCAATACTCCCTTGACAAACTTCTGGACTTCAGGAACTGAAGCCAATTCTTTCTGGAAGAAAAATCGACAGGGCCGAAATTTGAACCTTAATGGACCCCAATTTGAGGCCCATAGACACTCCTGTTTGCAAGAAATGCAGGAATCGACAGAGTTGAAATTTCTTCGTGGGGCCTTCCTGGCCTCACACCACGCAACATATTTTCGCCACATGTGGTGATAATGTTGTGCGGTCACCTCCTTTCTGGCTTTGACCAGGGTAGGAATGACCTCTTCCTGAATGCCTTTTCCCTTAGGATCCGGCGTTCCACCGCCATGCCGTCAAACGCAGCTGCGGTAAGTCTTGGAACAGACATGGTACTTGCTGAAACAAGTCCCTTCTTAGCGGCAGAGGCCATAAGTCCTCTGTGAGCATCTCTTGAAGTTCCGGGTACCAAGTCCTTCTTGGCCAATCCGGAGCCATGAGTATAGTTCTTACTCCTCTACGTCTTATAATTCTCAGTACCTTAGGTATGAAAAGCAGAGGATGGAACACATACACCGACTGGTACACCCACGGTGTTACCAGAACGTCCACAGCTATTGCCTGAGGGTCTCTTAACCTGGCGCAATACCTGTCCCGTTTTTTGTTCAGACGGGACGCCATCATGTCCACCTTTGGTAATTCCCAACGGTTTACAATTATGTGGAAAACTTCCCCATGAAGTTCCCACTCTGCCGGGTGGAGGTCGTGCCTACTGAGGAAGTCTGCTTCCCAGTTTCCATTCCCGGAATGAAACACTGCTGACAGTGCTATCACATGATTTTCCGCCCAGCGAAAAGTCCTTGCAGTTTTTGCCACTGCCCTCCTGCTTCTTGTGCCGCCCTGTCTATTTACGTGGGCGACTGCCGTGATGTTTTATCCCACTGGATCAATACCGGCTGACCTTGAAGCAGAGGTCTTGCTAAGCTTAGAGCATTATAAATTTACCCTTAGCTATATTTATGTGGAGAAAAATCTCCAGACTTGATCACACTCCCTGGAAATTTTTTCCTTGGGTGACTGCTCCCCAGCCTCTCGGCTGGCCTCCGTGGTCACCAACATCCAAAACTGAATGCCGAATCTGCGGCCCTCTAGAAGATGAGCACTCTGTAACCACCACAGGAGAGACACCCTTGTCCTTGGATATAGGGTTATCCGCTGATGCATCTGAAGATGCGATCCGGACCATTTGTCCAGCAGATCCCACTGAAAAGTTCTTGCATGAAATCTGCCGACTGGAATTGCTTCGAAGGAAGTCACCATTTTTTTACCATGGCCCTTGTGCAATGATGCACTGATTTTAGGAGGTTCCTGACTAGCTCGGATAACTCCCTGGCTTTCTCTTCCGGGAGAAACACCTTTTTCTGGACTGTGTCCAGAATCATCCCTAAGCACAGGAGACTTGTTGTCGGGATCAGCTGCGATTTTGGAATCTTTAGAATCCACCCCTGCTGTTGTAACAGTATCCGAGATAGTGCTACTCCGACCTCCAACTGTTCCCTGGACTTTGCCCTTACCAGGAGATCGTCCAAGTAAGGGATAATTAAGACGCCTTTTCTTCGAAGAAGAACCATCATTTCGGCCATTACCTTGGTCAAGACCCGGGGTGCCGTAGACAATCCAAACGGCAGCGTCTGAAACTGATAGTGACAGTTCTGTACCACGAACCTGAGGTACCCTTAGTGATAAGGGCAAATTTGGGACATGGAGGTAAGCATCCCTGATGTCTCGGGACACCAGATAGTCCCTTTCTTCCCGGTTCGTTATCACTGCTCTGAGTGACTCCATCTTGATTTGAACCTTTGTAAGTGTTCAAATTTTTTTAGATTTAGAATAGGTCTCACCTAGCCTTCTGGCTTCAGTACCACAATATAGTGTGGAATAATACCCCTTTTCTTGTTGTAGGAGGGGTAATTTAATTATCACCTGCTGGGAATACAGCTCGTGAATTTTTTCCCATACTGCCTCCTTGTCGGAGGGAGACCTTGGTAAAGCAGCCTTCAGGAGCCTGCGCAGGGGAAACGTCTCGACATCCCAAACTGTACCCCTGGGATACTACTTGTAGGATCCAGGGGTCCTGTACGGTCTCAGCGTCATGCTGAGAGCTTGTCAGAAGCGGTGGAACGCTTCTGTTCCTGGGAATGGGCTGCCTGCTGCAGTCTTCTTCCCTTTCCTCTATCCCTGGGCAGATATGACTCTTATAGGGACGAAAGGACTGAAGCTGAAAAGACGGTGTCTTTTTCTGCAGAGATGTGACTTAGGGTAAAAACGGTGGATTTTCCAGCAGTTGCCGTGGCCACCAGGTCCGATGGACCGACCCCAAATAACTCCTCTTCCTTTATACGGCAATACACCTTTGTGCCGTTTGGAATCTGCATCACCTGACCACTGTCGTGTCCATAAACATCTTCTGGCAGATATGGACATCGCACTTACTCTTGATGCCAGAGTGCAAATATCCCTCTGTGCATCTCGCATATATAGAAATACATCCTTTAAATGCTCTATAGTCAATAAAATACTGTCCCTGTCAAGGGTATCAATATTTTTAGTCAGGGAATCCGACCAAGCCACCCCAGCTCTGCACATCCAGGCTGAGGCGATCGCTGGTCGCAGTATAACACCAGTATGTGTGTATATACTTTTTATGATATTTTTCCAGCCTCCTGTCAGCTGGCTCCTTGAGGACGGCCCTATCTATAGACGGTACCGCCACTTGTTCTGATAAGCGTGTGAGCGCCTTATCCACCCTAAGGGGTGTTTCCCAACGCGCCCTAACTTCTGGCGGGAAAGGGTATACCGCCCATATTTTCTATCGGGGGGAACCCACGCATCATCACACACTTCATTTAATTTATCTGATTCAGGAAAAACTATGGTAGTTTTTTCACATCCCACATAATACCCTCTTTTGTGGTACTTGTAGTATCAGAAATATGTAACACCTCCTTCATTGCCCTTAACGTGTGGCCCTAATAAGGAATACGTTTGTTTATTCACCGTCGACACTGGATTCAGTGTCCCTGTCTGTGTCTGTGTCGACCGACTAAAGTAAACGGGCGTTTTAAAACCCCTGACGGTGTTTTTGAGACGTCTGGACCAGTACTAATTGTTTGTCGGCCGTCTCATGTCGTCAACCGACCTTGGCGCGTGTTGACATTATCACGTAATTCCCTAAATAAGCCATCCATTCCGGTGTCGACTCCCTAGAGAGTGACATCACCATTACAGGCAATTGCTCCGCCTCCTCACCAACATCGTCCTCATACATGTCGACACACACGTACCGACACACACACAGGGAATGCTCTGATAGAGGACAGGACCTACTAGCCCTTTGGAGAGACAGAGGGAGAGTTTGCCAGCACACACCAAAAACGCTATAATTATATAGGGACAACCTTATATAAGTGTTTTCCCTTATAGCATCTTTTTTATATATTTCTAACGCCAAATTAGTGCCCCCCCTCTCTGTTTTAACCCTGTTTCTGTAGTGCAGTGCAGTGGAGAGCCTGGGAGCCTTCCCTCCAGCCTTTCTGTGAGGGAAAATGGCGCTGTGTGCTGAGGAGATAGGCCCCGCCCCTTTTTCGGCGGCCTCGTCTCCCGCTCTTAACGGATTCTGGCAGGGGTTAAATATCTCCATATAGCCCCCGGAGGCTATATGTGAGGTATTTTTAGCCAAAAAAGGTTTTCATTTGCCTCCCAGGGCGCCCCCCTCCCAGCGCCCTGTACCCTCAGTGACTGCCGTGTGAAGTGTGCTGAGAGGAAAATGGCGCACAGCTGCAGTGCTGTGCGCTACCTTAAGAAGACTGAGGAGTCTTCTGCCGCCGATTCTGGACCTCTTCTCGTTTCAGCATCTGCAAGGGGGCCGGCGGCGAGGCTCCGGTGACCATCCAGGCTGTACCTGTGATCGTCCCTCTGGAGCTAATGTCCAGTAGCCAAGAAGCCAATCCATCCTGCACGCAGGTGAGTTCACTTCTTCTCCCCTAAGTCCCTCGTTGCAGTGATCCTGTTGCCAGCAGGACTCACTGTAAAATAAAAAACCTAAGCTAAACTTTTCTAAGCAGCTCTTTAGGAGAGCCACCTAGATTGCACCCTTCTCGGCCGGGCACAAAAATCTAACTGAGGCTTGGAGGAGGGTCATAGGGGGAGGAGCCAGTGCACACCACCTGATCCTAAAGCTTTACTTTTTGTGCCCTGTCTCCTGCGGAGCCGCTATCCCCCCATGGTCCTTTCAGGAACCTCAGCATCCACTAGGACGATAGAGAAATAAATTATATATATATATATATATATATATATATATATATATATATATATATATATATATATATATATATATTAGTTACATCATGTTAATTTACACTCAGTAATAACAGTTGGTGCAGACAGGGTCACCCACATACTGCTGTGTCTCCCATACAGTGTTTACTTTTTGAAAAAGCATACAACTACTGACCTGCTGACACTTCATCTAGTGAATCAAGTACCATCAGGAGTCGGCGATGCCGACAGAGGGATTCCCATAGCTGTTTACGACAGAGCAATCACATATGTCGACACGTGTACTAAAAAGCTATAGTGGGTGTATCTGACAGGGAAAACACAGACACTTATGTACAACTCATTGATTACACGAACATTATAGAATATAGTGCTACATTTTTTATATTGCACTAAATCACTGTGTCCCCCTTCGGTTTACACTGCTAGCTGTCTAACAGTGCTTTGGCTGGGACAGCGTCTCTGTGAGGAGAAAATGGCGCTGTATCAAGTTGTGAGGGCTAAGCCACGCCCCCTTCTCGGCGCGCTTCAGCCCAGCTATTATTAACCGTTTTATACTGGCGGGGGTCCGTATACAGTGCCTATGCACTGTATACAACTCTTGCCAGGCTCATTGGAGAGGTATATTGCTGCCCAGGGCGCCCCCCCCGCGCCCTTGTAGCGCCGTTGGTGTGTGGGAGCAATGGCGCGCAGCGCGGTATCTCTGAGACTCTGAAGTCTTCTGCCGTCACTCAAGTCTTCTGTTCTTCTAATACTCACCCGGCTTCTTTCTTCTGGCTTCTGTGAGGGGGTTCACGGCGCGGCTCCGGGAACAAGCAGCTAGGCGCACCAAGTGATAGAACCCTCTGGAGCTAATGGTGCCCAGTAGCCTAAGTAGCAGAGCCCTTAACTCAGAAGAAGTAGGTCTGACTTCTCTCCCCTCACTCCCACGAAGCAGAGAGCCTGTAGCCAGCAGGTCTTTCTGAAAATAAAAAACCTAACAAAGTCTTTTCCAGGGAAACTCCGTAGAGCTCACCTAGTGTGTGACCAGTCTCTCCTGGGCACAGAATCTAACTGGAGTCTGGAGGAGGGGCATAAGAGGGAGGAGCCAGTTCACACCCATTCAAAGTCTTATAGTGTGCCCATGTCTCCAGCGGATCCCGTCTATACCCCATGGTCCTTACGGAGTCCCCAGCATCCTCTAGAACGTCTGAGAAGAATAAATAAAATAAAAGAACTCCTATGGAGCTCCCCTAGCTGTGACCGGCTCCTCCGGGCACATTTTCTAAACCGAGTCTGGTAGGAGGGGCATAGAGGGAGGAGCCAGCCCACACTCTCAAACTCTTAAAGTGCCAGTGGCTCCTAGTGGACCAGTCTATACCCCAAGGTACTAATGTGGACCCCAGCATCGTCTAGGACGTAAGAGAAATATTATTAATAACAATAATAACAACAACCACCTATACGCCTCAGATATTGAACTGCCACATAGCATTGTTGCCGCTTACATAATCTTCTATAGAAGCAAGCTCCAACAACAGAGTCGGGTCCTTTTGGGGGCCCTCTAATGTATACAATGAATGTCCTACTTTCCAGTGCAAGCAGTCTACTGTAGAGGTGTTCAAAGCAGTGCTATCTACACCAGAGCTTCAGTTGTAGCTCCCAAGCCTGCAGTTTTTTATTCTTCCACTGCAATGAATTCATTCCGTGTTATCGCGGTGGTGCACATTTTCTAATATATTATAAAACAAAGGAAAACAATTCTGAACACACCGTAAAATATTGCCTCCAATGCAAACAGTGGAGTACAAAAGACAACCGCAAAAGTAAACGGAAAAAATAAAATAAAGTTGTAAAATAGCTCTGGCTTAATGTCTCTGCTGTGCATCTATTGCAAGTTATCAGCCACATCATCTCACCTTCAATTCCATCATCTCTGAACGCAGATCATGCAGCATTCTCATTGGAGATTCATCTTCATATTCTGCAAAAGGAACGTGAGAACTGTGGTAAACACCACCAACACGTCTAGTTCTTGAGTCAATGTCTTACTCATTGTGTGACAAGATTTTACATAGCCAGTGGGTAAAGAAGGCTATTCAAAGGCCTGCCATGTAATGAGGAATACCCCTGTGTGTACAGTCATAGAGTAAGGCATTTATTCCTTGTGATACAAATTCATCAAAACAACTGTAGACATGGCCTTGTCACAAAGGGGCAGAAATCGTCCAGCCATTCAGTAAACCTCTCTTATATGTCTTGAATGCAGTAAACAGTGGGAATGCGTTCGGCATCCCGGTGGTCATGTGACAGACGGTGGAATCCCAACACCACTCAGGAGATTGGCGCCAGAACAGAAGCAGCCTGGAGGTACGTATCGGGGTTTGGGTTGTGGCTCAGAGTTAAGGTGGTGTTAGGATTCGGCACAAGGGTGGTAGTTAGCCGTAGCCGCCACCCTCCAAGGGTGAGGGGGTGAAGGGTAATATACTTCCCCCTCCCCCCCCCAATGTTGGTATGCCGTTGTCAGTCATGTGACCGCCGGCATCCCCACCACCGGTATTTCACACCGAACCCGTTACAGAGCTTATTACAGCCGTGTACCCTTTATAAATGGCTATCACCTCTATGTACAATACATGCCTGCTAAATACTACCAACTGCACCCCAACCTCACCACAGCACTCTCTTCAATCTTACCATTCTCTTCTTGGGAGAAGACTTGTTCAATATGCGCAGTCTCCTTCTCCAAAGTGATTGCCAAAGACCTCAAGTTACTAAAGAAGTTCCCGATCACAGCCATGGCTGCAATAAGCTGCAGATGAGAAACACAAGTTATTTTAAAGTATCAATGAGATACTTTTAGGGGAAGAAGTTGTCCAAACCTTCTAGAGGATCGGGGAGAAGTTGTCCTTAGCAACCAATAATTGTATAGAATATACTAAATACTGTCAGTGATAGCTATAAGCTGATTGGCTATTACAGGCAACTTCTCCCCACCCTTGTTATAAGGTTTGTTACATCTCCCCCTCAATCACAACTAAGGGACAAGCAACTAGGAAATAAACTATGACATACCCTCCAACATGACCCGCCCCACTAGGTACAAAATGCTCTGTTTCTGGACTTCCCTCTTAATTTATTATTGCAATCACCTGTGAAGAAAATTCTTTCTTATCATTTAACTAGTTCAAAACAGGTGATGGAAATCATAAATTAAGAGGGAAGTCCAGAAACAGAGCATTTTGTACCTAGTGGGGCGGGTCATGTTGGAGGGTCTGCTATGAAGGTAAAAATGTGTAATTACCAGTATAGATGCTGTCTGTCCCTATAATGCCTATCACTGCTTTTGTTAGGTACACACAAAATAACTAAGGGAGGGGTAGTTTCACGATCTAGGAAGCAGTGCAGAGCTGGATGATGGTCGGATCATTGTCAGATTACTGCGCTTGATGCCTATTAAATGTAGGGATCATCTTTCACAGCTAAAAAGAAAGCACAGACCTGTGGGTAAGGCACTCCCAAGACAGCACAGTAACCGAGCCGCACTGGCCCCCGCAGTGCTGGCTGTGGGGAGTCCTCCTGTAGCCCCGCAGAATGGACCGGAGGTCCCGGGACTCTCTCTCCGCTCTGCCCACAGTGCCCGGCTCCAGAATCCGGCCGTCACTACCGCCAACTGTTTGAATGCTTTATGGGTTGTTTTTTTTCTCTTCATATTATACACCAAAAACTTTATCGACTACATTGGACGCAGACAGAGCTTCCATGTTCAAACACTAATTCGCCATCACAAGGCTGCCATCTAGTGGTTGGTTCCAGTAATACTTTATTTCACTGCGTGTGTTGTGTGCTTCGGATACTGTAGTTCATTGGGGGTAATTCCAAATTGATCGCAGCAGGGATTTTTTTTTTAGCAATTGGGCAAAACCATATGCACTGCAGGGGTAGCACATATAATATGTGCAGAAAGAGTTAGATTTGGGTGGGTTATTTTGTTTCTGTGCAGGGTAAATACTGGCTGCTTTATTTTTACACTGCAATTTAGATTGCAGATTGAACACACCACACCCAAATCTAACTCTTTCTGTACATGTTATATCTGCCTCCCCTGCAGTGCACATGGTTTTGCCCAACTGCTAAAAAAATTCCTGCTGCAATCAACTTGGAATTACCCCCATTGTACACACCTGCCAGACCAGATAATAATAATAATAATAATAATAATAATAATAATAATAATATTATTTAGGTTAAAGTTCAGGACATGGGACCTCCTTGTGTTAGCATAACTAAATTGCTTCAGAACATCATTAACCTTGATCAGAACATTAAAATGTGTACTCTCCCACTGTGTTGGGATTGGGAGGCCGGCATTCGGCATGCTGGCAGTCAGAATACCGATCCCGATGTTTTGAATCCCGACGGGGGAAGGTAAGTATACAATGGCCCCAAGGCCAGATTAACAGCTCCAGGCCTCCACATAAAAATAGGGCCATCATGCTAGCAGCAGGATGGTGACCAGGCACACAGCTGCCCAAACAATCATAAATCATAAGTATTAAAATATTTTTTTTATTTTTTTCTCACAAAATAATGCATATTTTCTCATACGTCCTAGAGGATGCTGGGGTCCACTTCAGTACCATGGGGTATAGACGGTTCCGCAGGAGCCATGGGCATTTTAAGACTTTTCAAGGGGTGTGAACTGGCTCCTCCCTCTATGCCCCTCCTCCACAGACCTCAGTTTTAGAAAATGTGCCCAGGCAGACTGGATGCACTCCAGGGGAGCTCTACTGAGTTTCTCTGAAAAGACTTATGTTAGGTTTTTTATTTTCAGGGAGAACTGCTGGCAACAGTCTCCCTGCTTCGTGGGACTTAGGGGGCAGAAGTAGGAACCAACTTCCTGAATAGTTTCATGGCTCTGCTTCTGGCTGACAGGACACCATTAGCTCCTGAAGGGAACTGAACGCTAGCTGCAACTATGTGCTCACTCCCACAGCCCGCCATCACCCCCCTTACAGAGCCAGAAGTCAGAAGACAGGTGAGTGTAAGAAGAAATCTTCAGACATCGTGACGGCTAAAAGGTACCGCGCAGCGGGCGGGAACGCTGCGCGCCATGCTACCCACACATACACAGGCACTGCAGGGCGTGGGGGGGAGGGGGGGTATTGCGCCCTGGGCAGCATGAAACCTAGAAACTGGCAAAAATAGAGGGCATAAGATGCCGAGGCACAGCCCTACCCCCGCCAGTATAAATATTGGTATCAAAAACTCTGAGGAGAAACGTTCCATTGCGGGGGTGGGGCTTCCTCCTCAGTCAGCCAGCACACTGCTCAGCGCCATTTTATCTCCCTCCAGCCTGCAGAGAAGAACGCTGGTCCTCCTCCACTGCTGAACCAAGTATCAGGGTGCAAAACAGGGGGGGCACAGTGAATTTGGTGCTGGGTCACATAAGAGACCATTTGCACAAATAGTACATACTGATACCGACTCTGATCCCTGTGTCTACGATAGTGATTCCAGGGGGATAGATCTATTGACGTGCGGTGGGGTGCGAGTAAATCTGGCTCTGGCACTAGCCAGTGCCTCCTGAGCCATTTAGCTCACCGCGCGTCCCTGGATAGATCCTAAATTGGCAAAAAGCATTCAATATATGATTGTTGCTATAAAGGAAGTTTTGGAAGTTACGGAAAGCCCTCCTGTACCTCAGGAGAAGGCTTATTTTTATAAAGAAATGAAAATTAATGTAACTTTCCCTCCTTCTCATGAGCTGAATACTCTATTTGAGGGAGTTTGGGTAAACCCTGAAAAGAAATTTCAGATTCCCGAAAGGATTCAGGTTGCTTATCCTTTCTCGGCAGAGGACAGGAAAAGATGGGAGTCACCCCCTGTATTAGACAGTGCCCTGTCAAGGTTAACTAAAAAGGTGATTCTCCCTGCACCTGGGACGGCTTCACTGAAGGAGCCAGCAAACCGCAAGTTGGAGACTACGTTAAAATCTATTTATGTGGCCAATGGTACGTTGCTCAGGCCCACCATTGCTTGCTTGCGTGTGGGTGAGTAGGGCTATCGAAAAATGGTCAGATAACTTGTCATCGGAAATTGACACGATAGATAGAGACGAGATACTCCTAACGTTAGGTCATATAAAAGACGCTGCTGCATACATGCTAGAAGCCATGAAAGATATTGGACTCTTAGGTTCAAAAGCCGCTACCATGGCAGTATCAGCTTGGAGGGCGTTGTGGATTCGCCAGTGGAATGCTGATGCAGATTCCAAAAGAAATATGGAGGCTCTCCCGTATAAAGGTGAGGCCTTGTTGGGAGATGGGCTGGATGCGTTAGGCTCTGCGGCTACCGCAGGTAAGTCCACATTCTTGCCTTATGCTACTGCACCGGCAAAAAAGACACATCACTCTCACATGCAGTCCTTTCAGCCCAACAAATACAAAAAGGCCAAAGATTCCCCCTTCTTTGCAGGTAAAGGAAGGGGAAGAAATCCGCAGCGTCTCCAGGATCGCAGGAGCAGAAATCAACCCCTGCTTCTGCCAAATCTGCAGCATGATGCTGGGGCTTCCTTGCGGGAGTCCGCTCAGGTGGGAGCACGTCTGAAACTTTTCAGTCAGTTCTGGCTTCAATCTGGCCTGGACCCATGGGTCTTACAAATAGTGTCCCATGGATACAAACTGGAGTTTTAAGACGTCCCCCCATGCAGGTTTTTCAAATCGACCTTGCCAGCTTCTCTTCCAGACAGAGAAGTAGTAACAGCTGCAATTCAGAAATTATGTCAGGATAAAGTCATTGTCCTGGTACCCATGTCACATCAAGGAGAAGGTTTTTATTCAAGTCTTTTTGTAGTTCCGAAGCCGGACGGCTTGGTCAGACCAAATTTAAACCTGAAAAATCTGAATCTCTACTTCAAAAGGTTCAAATTCAAGATGGAATCTCTGAGGGCAGTGATTTCCAGTCTGGAGGAAGGGGACTTTATGGTGTCGGTAGACATAAAAGATGCTTACTTACATGTTCCCATTTATCCTTTGCACCAAGCTTATCTGAGATTCGCAATACAGGATTGCCATTACCAGTTCCAGACGTTGCTGTTCGGGCTCTCCACAGCACCGAGGGTATTCACCAAGGTGATGGCAGAGATGATGGTCCTCCTTTGACAACAAGGAGTCAATATAATTCCTTACCTGGACGATCTCCTGATAAAAGCGAGATCCAGGGAACGGTTGGTGCAGAACATTGCACTCTCCCTGTCAGTACTCCAACAACACGGTTGGATCATGAATTTTCCAAAGTCACAATTGGAACCGACGACAAGATTGTCCTTTCTGGGGATGATACTGGACACAGAAGTACAGAGAGTATTTCTTCCATTAGATAAGGCTCTGGAAATACAGAGAATGGTCAAACAGATTTTGAAACCAACAAGAGTGTCAATACATCAATGCATTCAGTTGTTGGGGAAGATGGTGGAGGCCTACGAGGCCATACAGTTTGGCCAATTCCATGCCAGAGTATTCCAGTGGGACCTGTTGGACAAGTGGTCCGGATCCCACCTACACATGCACCGGAAGATAATCCTGTCCTCCAAAGCCAGGATTTCGCTCCTGTGGTGGCTACACAGTTCTCACCTACTAGAGGGACGCAGGTTCGGGATTCAGGACTGGGTCCTAGTAACCACGGATGCAAGTCTCCGAGGCTGGGGAGCAGTCACACAGGGAGAAGCTTCCAAGGAAAATGGTCAAGTCAGGAAACCTGCCTTCACATAAACGTTCTGGAATTGAGAGCCATTTACAACGGCCTTCTACAAGCGGTACATCTTCTTTCAAGATCAACCCGTGCAGATCCAGTCGGACAATGTAACAGCTGTCACGTACATAAACCATCAGGGCGAAACGAAAAGCAGAGCGGCAATGGCAGAGGTGACAAAGATCCTCCTATGGGCAGAAAGGCATGCAAGAGCTCTGTCAGCAATTTTCATTCCTGGAGTGGAAAACTGGGAAGCAGACTTTCTCAGCAGACACAATCTCCATCCAGGAGAATGGGGCCTGCACCAAGAAGTCTTCACAGAGGTGACAAGTCTTTGGGGAGTTCCTCAAGTAGACATGATGGCATCTCGTCTCAACAAGAAGCTTCAGAGATATTGTTCCAGGTCGAGAGACCCTCAAGCAATAACAGTGGATGCACTGGTGACCTAGTGGGTGTTTTGGTCGGTATATGTCTTCCCTCCACTTCCACTGATACCAAAAGTTCTCAAAATCATAAGAAGAACAAGGGTTCGAGCAATCCTCATTGCCCCAGACTGGCCAAGGAGGGGTTGGTATCCAGATCTTCAGGAGTTGCTTATAGAAGATCCTCGGCCTCTTCATCCTGTGGTGTGGTGTGGTGTGATGCTTTTGGCATTGGCATCCGCAAGGTGGGTGTCTGAGTTGGGGGCCTTGTCTCACAAGAGCCCTTACTTGATCTTCCATGAAGATAGGGCAGAGTTGAGAACTCGCCAACAATTTTTTCCAAAGGTGGTTTCATCTTTCCATAGGAACCAACCTATTGTGGTGCCAGTGGCAACTGACACTTTCACTGAGTCAAAGTCTCTTGATGTGGTTAGAGCTTTGAAAATTTATGTCACAAGAACAGTTCGTATAAGGAAAACAGAGGCTCTGTTTGTCCTGTATGCTCCCAACAAGATTGGGTATCCTGCTTCTAAGCAGACTATTGCGCGCTGGATCAGAGGGACGATTCAGCACGCTCATTCCATGGCAGGATTGCCGATACCGAAGTCGGTAAATGCCCATTCTAAAAGAAAGGTGGGCTCATCCTGGGCGGCTGCCCGAGGGGTCTCGGCTTTACAACTTTGCCGAACATCTACTTGGTCAGAGTCAAACATGTTTGCTAAATTTTACAAGTTTGACACCTTGGCCGATGAGGACCTAAAGTTTGGTCAATCGGTGCTGCAGGGTCATCCGCACTCTCCCGCCGTACTGGAGCTTTGGTATAACCCCATGGTACTGAAGTGGACCCCAGCATCCTCTAGGACGTATGAAAAAATAGGATTTTAATACCTACCGGTAAATCCTTTTCTCCTAGTCCGTAGAGGATGCTGGGCACCCGACCCAGTGCGTACTTTATCTGCAGTTGTTATTTTGTAGTTCCACTAATGTTGTGTTACGTTTATTTCAGCATGTTGCTGCAATGGTTCATGCCTGTTGGCGTGTGTTATGTTGAATGCCATGTTGTGCGGCATGGTTGAGGTGTGAGCTGGTATGAATCTCACCGTTAAATTAAAAGTAAATCCTTTCCTCGAAATGTCCATCTCCCTGGGCACAGTTCCTATACTGAGGTCTGGAAGAGGGGAATAGAGGGAGGAGCCAGTTCACAACCCTTGAAAAGTCTTAAAGTGCCCATGGCTCCTGCGGAACCGTCTATACCCCATGGTACTGAAGTGGACCGCAGCATCCTCTATGGACTAGGAGAAAAGGATTTACCGGTAGGTATTAAAATCCTATTTTCTATGTTTATGTACTTAGGAAGTAATAAGGGTTTATAGTGTATAGGGTTTACACACCCATATGGCTCTGGCCACACCCACACAGCACTAGTCACAGCTCCTCCCCTTCTCATTATAGACACTTGGAAATTTTCAGCTCCAGGCCCATGTGGCCCTTAATCCGGCCCTGAATGGCCCCCTGACTCTAACTTCTAGGAGTCTCTAATCAACCCCCCCCCCCCCCAAACCTCACCCTCAACAGGGGTGCCTAAACCTAACCCCCCCCCCCACTTCGCAGCCTATACCTAACCCCCACCCTGCAGCCTAACCCTCTTCCTGCAGCCTAAACCTCCCCTCACCCCCTCCAGCGTCTGTATTTTGACCACTGCGATCCTGACCACCGCGATCCTGACCGGATCCGCTCCCAGTATTCTATTCCCAACATAAGTCCACTCGGATAGCGCTCTGAGGCACTTTAGTTCTGCTAGCCCAGCAGGTCCCATGTTTTGAACTTGAGCAATACTACTACTACTACTGCTGCTACTACTACTACTACTACTACCACTACTAATAATACTGATAATAATAATTCATTACAAAAAAAAGAAAAAAGAGAAAATTATCGGTGTGCCCCCCCCCCCCACCTCCGTCCCACCGTTTCATGACCAACCGCAGACATCGGCTTTTCGGGTTCTTTATACTATCACATTATATCTCTTGCATGCAGTGGTCGCTGTAAGTGTGAGGGGCTCCTGCTGCACCTGACGGGCACGCGACAGACCACAGACCATCCAACGTGACTCATTCCATTAGGACAAAATGCTCTGCACCTGGACTACCCTCTTAAAATAGGAATTTATTACCTACTGGTAATTCCTTTTCTAGTAGTCCGTAGGGGATACTGGGATGACATTAGTACCATGGGTTACAGATCGGGTCCATTGGAGCCTGGCACTTTAAGAAATCAATAGTGTGTGCTGGCTCCTCCCCTCTATGCCCCTCCTGCAGACTCAGTCTAGGAAAACTGTGCCCGAGGAGACAGACAAACTTTGGGAGAAGGATATCAGTGGGTGTACTCATGGTGAAATCGCCATCCTCTCCTGGCTCACCTCAGAGATTAGAGGTCAGATGGCAGTGCTGCTCCTCTCTGTAGTCCTGGCCCAACGTGACGTCGTAGCTCATACTGTACTTCCCACCGAGCAGGTCCGCCTCCCGGCACTAGTCAATGAACAGCTGCATGTGTGCCTACCCTGAGTGTGGGGGTGGCCGACTGTCACATCTTATACTGCCCGCTGAGTAGAGTGCCAGGGGATGGACCAGAGCCAGATTATCATCTCATGGGGCCCAAGGCAAGATATAGTTTCAGGGCCCCCTCCACCTTTGATCCGCTCCAACAAAAAAAGTTTGTAAATAAACTGAAGCTTAAAGAAAAGCTTAAAAAAAGCACCTCCTCTGCTACAAAAGGAAAACAAATATATACGCATCCAGCAGACTCAAACCTCTGAGTATAGATCCACCCATACAAATATAAATTTTATATATATATTATATAGATTCTCAAAACTCCTACACACATGGTTGCAGCCTGAGAAATCCTCTGGATACACTATTGCACTTTTAAAAAATAGGTATTTTAACCGAGTGTACCGAACTAATCTATATGTTCAGGCGGACATAGTAAAGTCTGTCCATGAAGTCAATTTTTAAAGGAATATTACCTATTTTTTTATGCAATGAGTTTAATTATCTAAAGGTTGATCATAATATTCTGTATGCAGAATTATACAGTGTATAGGTGCTCCAATACAAAAATATATTTCTGTTACCCCTGATGAAGTCAAACTGACGAAACGCGTTGGGTTTATCAGTCATTAGTCAGTATTCCAGTTAGGAAAATTACTCCCTTCGCCAAGCGCACACCTTGCTAAGGTGAGGGAGTGTTTACATCGACCTACTGGATTCTGCTGTCAGAGTTATCAAAATCCATGTATAACCTGTTGTAAAAAAATTCTCATGTCAAAGACTTTTATGAATTCTTTTTGTATTAAATATTTTATTCTAATTGGCCTTGGGCCATTTGTTTGGGTGACTTTCTGGTGAGGGGTTATCCACTGCAGGAACCCAAGAAATCCAATTATCCATAGTATAAGATACACCTACTTGGAAGGACTTCCGCTATATCTATACATCAAACAGAGCGCGCTCAGGATTTGTGTTTTCTATCTTATGTTTGTTTGAGATCCGGCAACGGAGGTCTCGCCTGTAGTGCTGCTGGTTCTGCGAGCGCAAGATAAGGATATTTTTGTATTTTATATATATATATATATATATATATATATATATAAAATAGATTAAGTAGGTGTCACTGAGAAGACAGCTCATTTGCAGTAGAGAAGGTATTTATTGTGGTCCTTTAGGACTATGCTACAATAAATAACTTTTCTGCTCCAAATAAGCTGTCTTCTCAGTGACACCTACTTCATCTATTCTGCATTTGGTCACGTTGTACTAAGGATTTTTTCCTGCACATAAGTGGCTGAGGACAGCAATAAAAACAGTACAGGGAGTTTGTAATAATAAAGATAAAAATAATAATAATAATAATAATATACTACAAGCAATGGGGTCTATTGAAGTGCATCGGCACCTAGGTACCCTGAGTTCTGCAACTACAGTAGGTCCAGAGATAGCACAGAAGGGGCATTCCATTGTTAGCACCTACCTGCAGCTCTTATAGCTGCTCTCTCCTGGTCCGGGAGCTGTGCAGCAGGACAGGGGGCAGCACTGCTTTGGGTGCCCAGTGTTAGATCCTTCCCTCCCACAGAACTTGCAGCACCAACTACAGGAGGAGTGGAGTGTGTGTCGGAACCTCGGAGGTAGCGGCTCCTCCCACTGACAGCATCTCCAGCGCATGGGGGCATGACCACTACATGCAGCCATGCTCCTTCACGGACCCTGGGAGCTCTGATTGGCTGGCGGCCGGAGGCAGATTTGAAATGCTGCCAGCGAAGTGTTTGTTCTGTCTACAGTCTACATGGCTGCCCACTGCCTAGTAAGCACCACCAGGGCTCCCAGTCTGTCTGGGCCCAAGACAAAGTCCCGACGGTCCCTCGTGATTGTAGCCCTGGGTGGAGCCATAACAAAAAAAAATGATCTGCGTGTGTGTGTGTGTGTGTGTGTGTGGGGGGGGGGGGGGTCGGACATATGGGAGTGCCTGTGCGCACCAGGCACCCTCCGTGCGCACGCCTATGCAAACCACTTATGCATCATCAGCGCACCGTCACTGTAGACTGGTACGCCAACCAATGCCTGCCACAAGTGCTGGAGGCCATTTCCAAGCGCCATCCAAGAACTCAGACTTGTGGTGCCTTTCTCCATCATGACAATGCACCTCTGCCCACCAGTCCAGGAAAGTGGTGGATTTTCTGGCCGAAGAAGCATCCAGGAGCTTGGTCATCCACTGTACAATCCAGACCTGGCACCCTGCAACTTCTTTGTGTTCCAACAAATCAAGCGCAAGATGTGTGGGATTCGTTTTGAGTCACCAGAAGTTGCAGTGGATACCTTCATTCAGCATGTAGAAACATACCTGCTTTGGACTGGTCCAACTGCTTCACCAAGTGGTTTGATCACATGCAACTCTGCATAGACTACTCTGACAAATACGTAACAGAAATGTAATGTTCACTTTGTAAATCTAATACTTTTTGTGCATCCGGAAGTTTATTGCACACCCCTTGTATCATTCATGCCCCTCTACTCACATTAAAAGCCCTCCTGACCCTAGCCAGAACCTTTCTTATTTAATCTTACATCCTAGAGGATGCTGGGGTTCCATTTAGTACCATGGGGTATAGACAGGTCCACTAGGAGCCATGGGCACTTTAAGAGTTTAATAGTGTGGGCTGGCTCCTCCCTCTATGCCCCTCCTACCAGACTCAGTTTAGTTAATGTGCCCGGAGGAGCCGGTCACAGCTAGGGGAGCTCCTATGGGTTTTTCTAGTTTTGTTGTTTTCTAGAGTTTGTTAGGTACAGGAAGGCTGCTGGCAACAGTCTCCCTGCTTCGTGGGACTTAGGGGGGGAGTAGGAACCAACTTCCTTAAAGTTAATGGTTCTCTACTCTGCTGACAGGACACTGAGCTCTTGAGGGTGCTGATCGCAAGCCCACAAGGCAGCCGCTCACTCCCGAAGCACGGCCGCCACCCCCTAACAGAGCCAGAAGAAAGAAGAGTGGTGAGTATGGCGCCGTCGGCCCAGTAAGCGGGTCGCCGGCTGCGCTTTAGGAAGGCTCAGCAATACACTGTGTAGGCGCTTTGAGGGGCGTCCTGAGCCAGCGCAGAATACCCTACACTGGTCACATTAGTTAACAGGGGCTATTCCCGCTGTTAGCACAAGGAGACCTCAGGCCAGTATAAAGAATAAATGTGGGAAGCCATGCGCCATTACAGGGGGCGGAGCTTCCTCTCAGGGCGGAACCAGCACTCACCAGCGCCATTTTCTCCCTGCAGAGCCATAGGAACAGTGCCGGCCATAGGCATAGGCAAACTAGGCAATTGCCTAGGGCATTTGATATGCCTAGGGGCATCAGCAACTTCTGCTGATTAAAATGATATGCAGCATGCCTATATTCTGTGTGTAGTATTTCATATGCAGATACAGCCACAGTCTCACACAGTATATAGGCATGCTGCATATCATTTTAATCAGCAGAAGCTGCTTGTGCATCCTAGCCACATAGCAATGTAAATAAGATGCATTTTCATAAAAAAAAGTGCCCTACTTTAGCACTTAGGCAAGATTTATGAGGACACATCTGTATCTAAGCAGAGGCAGAGGTCACAGGTCACAGTGTTAGTGGCAGTGTGAGTGCTGTGTGCATGTGAGTGGGTTGGTTGTGCAGCAGTGTTCGTAATATGTGTAAGGAGCATTATGTGTGTCATGTAAAAATGCATTAATAATGTGCAACATATGTGTAAGGGGCACTATGTGAGTCATCATGTGTATAAGGGCATTAATAATGTGCGGCATATGTGTAACGGTACTACTGTATGTGTGTCATTATGTGTATAGGGGCACTAATAATGTGCAGCAAATGTGTAGGGAGCACAATGTGTGTCATTATGTGTATAAGGGCATTAATAATGTGCAGCATATGTGTAAGGGACATTATGTGTAAAAGGGCATTAATAAAGGTTGTCATAATGTGTAAGGTGCATTATGTTTATAAGGACATTAATAATGTGTCTCATATGTGTAAGGGGCTTTACTGTGTGGCATTATGTGAATAAGGTGCTCTACTATGTGTCGTTGCGTATAGAAAGGGTACTACTGTGTTGTCTAATGTAAATAAAGAGCAATAGGGTGTGGTGTAATGTGAAAAAGGAGCAATTCAGTCTGATGTAATGTGAATAAGAGGCTCTACTGTGAGGAGTAACGTTTATAAGGTAAAGTGATACTACTGTGGGATGTAATATGAATTATGGACACTCGCATGATCAAATGTGAATAAAGTTGCAGTACTGTGTAGCGTAATTGGAATTGGGGTTACTATTGTGTGGCCATGCCTCTTGCCAGCAAAAACACACCCCTTTTTGGCCTGTGCGCCAAATGTGCGAACTGTTCCTATTTAAAATATAGGGGGTACAAACACCAAAATAAGGCCTGCTATGTGTGAGGGGTGATGGTGCTGGGAAAGAGGTGCAAGGTGGTGCTAGGGGGCACCAGACAAAATCTTGCCTAGGACATCCTATTGGTTAGGGCCGGCTCTGCATAGGAAGAGATGCTGACAGGGAGCGCTGCCCTCCATGTAACTCCAGCATACCTCTGCGGTACCAGGGTGTTATAGACAGGGGGAAAGTACTAACAAACCTATTAAGGTTAGCTGGGTAGGGCCGGGCTTTTATCATAATATCAGCCTACAGGGGCGCGGTGTGGCTGGCTCCTTGTACTCTGACTCTCTGAAGGCTCAGGGGGAAACTGTGTCTAATGTGTGTGTGTGTGTGTGTGTGTGTGTGTGTGTGTGTGTGTGTGTGTGTGTGTGTGTGTGTGTGTGTGTGTAAGTGTATGTATCCCACATTACCATGTCTAAGGACTCTGTGTCCTGTGCTGCAGAGTGTTTATCTTCTTCTGAGGAGTCTATTCCATGTACTTAGGACTGCAATGTACTTTCCCAGCCTACTGAATCAGACCCCCCATGGGTGGATTCTTTAAGGGGAATGATATCCCAGATTTCAACAAGGATGTCACATACTGAGAAAGAAACGCAGTTTTTGAGAAAATCTGTGGAGGGTTTGACATACTCAGCCCCCACTGCTTCGTCTAAGGTCCCCCCCTACATACCCACAAAAACGTACACTTGCCCAGATAATGCAAGCTGACACTGATACCGACGCTGATACAGGGAACAGTGATGGGGATATGCAGGGGGAGGACGCATCACTCGCTAAGGGGGTACCACTAATGATTGAAGCCATTAGGGACATTTTGCATATTACTGAGAAGGTACCTGAGCAGGGGGAGGAATCTTATTTTACATAAAGTAAGAAATCCTCGCTCGTCTTCCCGGCTTCGAATGAGTTAAACTCCTTGTTTGAAAAATCCTGGGAAAACCCAGAGAAAAAATTACAGATCCCAAAGAGGGTCCTAACTGCTTTCACTTTCCCTGAAGAGGACAGAAAGAAATGGGAACCCCCCCCCCCCCCATAGCAGACTCTTCTGTATCTAGGTTGTCTAAAAGGGTGGTTTTACCTGTCCCTGGTTCAACCGCTTTAAAAGAAATTGCCGACCGCAAGATTGAGACTACGCTCAAATCACTATAAACAGCTACTGGCATAGCTTTAAGGCCCACTATTGCTTGTGCGTGGATTTCTAAAGCCATAGTAAAGTGGTCAGGCACATTACTAGAGGACTTAGATACTATGGATCGGAGTGACATTGAATTGTTTTTGCATCACATACAGGATTCTGTAGGTTTCATGGTGGAGGCCATGAAGGACCTTGGCCTGCTTAATGCAAGGGCTACTTCCATGGCAGTCTCGGAACGCAGAGGACTCTGGCTACGCCAATGGACTGTGGATGCAGAATCCAAGAAAAGTGTGGAGAACCTACCCTTCACAGGTCAGGCTCTATTTGGGTGTGCATTGGATGCGTGGATCTCCACAGCAACTGCGGGTAAGTCAACTTTTCTTCCCTCAGCAGCAACACCAGCTAGGAAATCTTATCCTACGTCTACACTGCAGTCCTTTCGGACCGCCAAAATTAAAAAATCCAAACCCCTCCCACCTTCTTTAGAGGAGGTCAGGGAAAATCCAGAAAGCCTACACCAACAGGTTCCCAGGAACAGAAACCAGGTTCTGCTTCCTCAATATCTTCAGCATGACGGTGTACCTCCCAGCCTGAAGATCGGGCAGGTGGGAGCGAGATTAAAAGATTTCAGTCACATCTGGGCGTCATCATGCCTAGACCCCTGGGTGCAAGATATTGTTACCCAGGTGTACAGACTGGAGTTTCAGGAACTCCCACCGCACAGATTCTTCAAATCACGCTTACCAGTTTCGCTGACAGAAAGTGCTATCCTACAGGAAGCCATTCAAAAATTGGTCCACACAAATGTCATTGGCCCTCATTCCGAGTTGATCGCTAGTTGCTTTCGTTCCCAGTGCAGCGATCAGGCAAAAAAACGGCACTTCTGCGCATGCGTATGGGGCGCAATGCGCACGTGCAACGTACTTTCACAAAAGCCATTGCAGTTTCACACAATGTCTAGCAACGCTTTTCAATTGCACTGCTGGCCGCAGAGTGATTGACAGGAAGTGGGTATTTCTGGGAGGTAACTGGCCGTTTTCGGGGAGTGTGTGAAAAAAATGCAGGCATATCAGATAAAAACGCAGGAGTGGCTGGGGAAATGTAGGCGTGGCTGGCCGAACGCAAGGCGTGTTCATGACGTCAAAACAGGAACTAAATAGTCTGCAGTGATCGCAAGCTAGGAGTTGGTCTCGAGCTACTCAGAAACTGCACAATTTTTTTTTGTAGCAGCGCTGCGATCCTTTCGTTCGCACTTCTGCTAAGCACTAAGCTGCTAATACACTCCCAGAGGGCGGCGGCTTAGCGTTTGCACAGCTGCTAAAAGCAGCTAGCGAGCGAACAACTCGGAATGAGGGCCATTGTTCCAGTTACACCTCACCTGCAACACCAGGGTTATTACTTAAACCTGTTTGTGGTACCGAAACCGGACAGTTCAGTAAGGCCAATATTAAACCTAAAGTCATTGAACCCCTACTTGAGGGTATTCAAATTCAAGATGGAGTCTCTGAGAGTGGTGATCTCAGGTCTGGAGGAAGGGGAATTCCTGGTATCCATGGATATCAAGGACACGTACCTTCATATTCCGATCTGGCCGCCTCACCAGGCTTATCTAAGATTTGCGCTGCAGGACTGTCACTATCAGTTCCAGACGATGCCATCTCCACCGCACCAAGGGTATTCACCAAGGTCATGCCAGAGATGATGCTCCTCCTTCGCATTCAGGGAGTGAACATCATTACATATCTGGATGATCTCCTGATAAAAGCATCTTCCAGGGAGAGTCTGTTACAGAGTATTGCTCTCTCAACTCAACTGCTCCGGGCTCACGGGTGTATCCTGAACCTTACAAAGTCACATTTGGAGCCGACAAGGAGACTATCCTTCCTGGGGATGATACTTGACACACAGGTGCGGAGTGTGTTTCTACTGGTAGAGAAAGCATTGGTGATCCAATCGATGGTTCGGGATGTCCTGAAGCAAGCCCGGGTATCGGTTCATACGTGCATTCGCCTACTGGGAAAGATTGTAGCCTCTTATGAGGCTCTGCAATAGGGAAGATTCCATTTGAGGTTCTTCCAGCTGGATCTCCTGGACAAGTGGTCAGGATCGCATCTTCACATGCATCAACGGATACGCCTGTCACCGAAGGCCAGGATTTCACTCCTCTGGCAGCTGCAAACTTCTCACCTACTCGAAGGCCACAGGTTGGGGATCCAAAATTGGATCCTTCTGACCACGGATGCAAGCCTCAGAGGTTAGGGAGCAGTCACCCAAAGGGAAAGCTTCCAAGGAAAGTGGTCAAGTCTGGAATCCATCCTTCCAATAAACATTCTGGAACTAAGGGCCATATACAACGCCTTTCTACAGGCGGCACATCTTCTGCAAGATCGGGCCATTCAGGTTCAGTCGGACAATGTCACGGCAGTGTCCTACATAAACCGACAGGGTGGAACAAAGAGCAGAGCTGCAATGTCAGAGGTAACAAGAATCCTCCTCTGGGCAGAAAGACATGCAGTGGTGCTGTCAGCGATCTTTATTCCGAGAGTGGACAACTGGGAAGCAGACTTCCTCAGCAGACACAATCTCCATCCAGGAGAATTGGGCCTTCACCCGGAGTTGTTCGCAGAGGTAACAAGCCGGTGGGAGGTACCTCAGATAGACATGATGGCATCCCGCCTCAACAAGAAGTTTCAGAGGTACTGTTCCAGGTCGAGAGACCCACAAGCAGTGGCGGTGGATGCCCTAGTAAATCTGTGGGTGTTCCAGTCAGTGTATGTGTTCCCTCCACTTCCACTCATCCAAAGGATTCTCAAACTAATAAAAAGTACAAGGGTTCAGGCGATCCTCACTGCTTCGGACTGGCCAAGAAGGGCTTGGTACGCAGATCTTCTGTAATTACTGCTAGAAGATCCGAGGCCTTTTCCTCTTCACGAGGACCTTCTGCAACAGGGGCCGTTCGCCAATCAATACTTACCATGGCTATGTTTGATGGCATGGAGGTTGTCACAACTGAGGGCCTGAGCTGACGGGAGGCAGCCTCAGTTGTAGGGGCTGAGATGTACCGGAACCTGGGAGGTTGTATCAGACCCCTGGACATGTAAGTAACATGAATAATAACTGCCCGAAGGCGTGACCACGACAACTTTGATAAAAGTCAATGATGTTTATTATGACAACTCCGCAACACAGCAGCAGTAAAAGAAAACGTAAAAGTCAGCAAAGAATAAATACAGTTCCTGGGTACTACAGGATGGCAGGAGCCACAGGGCACTGGTAGTGTGAGATAGTTCTTATGATCTTCTAGATGGAAAGTCCTTACCAGGCCCGACTGTAGCAATGGAGATAACCCAGGATTGTGCCAGCTGGTGTTCCAGGAAAAGCTGGGTTGCTGAAGATAAAACAGCTGCTGTGGATACTGGCTGGAACCAGACTGTTGTTAGCACGGAGTGGATACTGGCTGGAACCAGTTAAATAATAAATGAACTTGGGAGCGATGAAATATGAACTGAAATGTAGAACTTGAGAGCGGAGAAATAATAATACCGGTGGAGAGTGGTAAAGTGTAGAAAGGACACCGGCCCTTTAAGGGAAGCTGTACTCTGCTGGAAGCTGAGCTGGAAGCAGGTAATGTTGTAGCTGGAAACAGATGAATCCACAATGGACTGGAGGGTCAGGCTACACCGCAGGTGGAATGCTGGTGCGGGTCTCTATGGTGGAAGTCTTGAGACAGGAGCTGGAACCTGGAAGACAATCACAGGAGAGAGACAAACAGGAACTAGGTTTGACAACCAAAGCACTGACGCCTTCCTTGCTCAGGCACAGTGTATTTATACCTGCAGCAAGGAAGGGATTGGCTAGGCAATTATGCAGATTATCAATACTGAGAACAGATTGGTGGAAATGATCAGCTGACAGAATCCAAGATGGCTGCGCCCATGCAGACACTTGGAGGGAAGTTTGGTTTGTAATCCATGTGGTAATGAAAACAGTAATGGCGGCGCCGGCCACCGGAGACAGGAGGCGCCAGGCTGACAGATGCACATCCAACCACGCGGACACAGCGGAGGCCGCGGCTGACGTAATCGCCACTCAGACACTCTGCATGCAGAAGTTCAGGGACGGCGGCGGAGGCCGCGGGAGACGCCATGCCAGGTGTAATATGGCGTTTACTGTGACAGCGTCCCAGAGTGACAGGAGAGGATACAGGAATGTACACATCAGGATAACAGATGGGATCCGGTCCTGGAGCGCTGAGCCAGCCTTAGGAGGCATCTGATGGGTAAGAAATGGCGTCCAGATACCCGGATCGTGACAGCACCCCCCCCTTTAGGAGTGGCCCCAGGACACTTCTTTGGCTTTTGAGGAAACTTGGAATGGAATCTCCGGACCAAGGCAGGAGCATGGACATCAGAGGCATTGGTCCATGAACGTTCCTCAGGACCATAACCCTTCCAGTCAATAAGATATTGTAGTTGACCGTAACGGTGACGTGAGTCCAGGATCTTGGCCACTTCATACTCAACGCCTCGTTGAGTTTGGACTTTCGGAGTTGGAGGAAGTGAGGAATGAAACCGATTCAAGATCAGCGGTTTCAACAGGGAAACATGGAATGTCCTGGGTATTTTTAAGAAGGGAGGCAACTGGAGTCTGTAAGCAACAGGATTGATGACTTGTTCAATCTTGAAAGGACCGATATAGCGAGGTGCAAACTTCATACTGGGAACTCTTAACCTCAAATTCTTCGTGGATAACCATACCCGATCACCCACCTTGAGAGCAGGAACTGCTCGACGCTTCTTATCCGCAAACTTCTTGTACCTGAACGATGCCTTGAGCAGAGCTGATCGTACGCTCTTCCAGATATTGGCAAACTGATGCAAGGTGATATCCACTGCGGGAACAGAAGTTGCTGGAAGCGGTTGGAACTCAGGGACTTTAGGGTGGAATCCAAAGTTAGTGAAGAATGGTGTTGAAGCAGATGAAGAATGATACTGGTTGTTATGACAGAACTCGGCCCAGGGAAGTAATTGAACCCAGTCATCTTGAGAGGAGGACACATAGATGCGGAGGAAGGCCTCCAAGTCCTGATTCACCCTCTCGGTTTGACCATTGGTCTGAGGATGGTAAGCCGTGGAAAACTTTAGCTTGACTTGGAGGACTTGACATAAACTTCGCCAGAATTTGGCTGTGAATTGAACTCCTCGATCTGAGATAATTTCTTCAGGAAGACCGTGGAGTCGGAAGATCTCTTGTATGAATACTTGAGTCAACTTGGAAGCTGACGGAAGACCGGTGAGAGGAATGAAGTGTGCCATCTTGGTGAACCGGTCAACTACCACCCAGATGGTATTGAACTTGTTGCACATGGGTAAGTCTGTAATGAAATCCATCGACAAGTGGGTCCATGGTCGACGGGGAACGGATAGTGGAACCAGTTGCCCCGCAGGCGACTGGCGGGATACTTTATGTTGGGCACACTTTGGGCAAGATGCAATAAACTCCAAGACGTCCTTTTTCAGAGTTGGCCACCAATAGGACCTAGAGATAAACTCCAGGGTTTTTTGGATACCTGTATGTCCGGCAAAACGGGAAGCATGGGCCCAATGCATGAGCTTCTTCCTTAGCATCGGCTTCACAAAACTTTTCCCTGATGGGGGCGTAGAGTCCATCCCTACCGTGGAGAATGCCAACGGATTTATAATAGGATGCTTGTCTGAAGACTCTGACTCATTTTCTTGCTCCCATGAGCGGGAAAGGGCATCGGCCTTGCGATTCTGAGAGCCCGGACAGAACTGGAGTTTAAAGTCGAACCTGGAAAAGAAAAGTGCCCATCTGGCCTGACGAGGGTTGAGACATTGTGCGCCCTTCAGGTATAAAAGGTTCTTGTGGTCTGTAAGTATGGTGATTGAATGAGAAGCTCCCTCCAACAGATACCTCCACTCTTCTAGAGCGAGCTTGATGGCTAGCAACTCCTGGTCGCCAATGGCATAGTTGCGCTCAGCTGGGGAGAACTTCCGGGAGAAGAAACTGCAAGGGAGCAAATGGCCATCTTTAGCCCTCTGAGATAACACCGCTCCTACTCCAACGGAGGAGGCATCCACCTCTAAGATGAAAGGAGAGTCGATGTCAGGCTGTTTCAGAACAGGCGCAGAGATGAACCTTTGTTTTAAAAGATGAAATGCTTGCATGGCTTCTTCAGACCACTTGGACGGGTTAGCACCCTTCTTAGTGAAAGCAGTAATAGGCGCCACAATGGTGGAAAAGTCTCGTATAAACTTTCGGTAATAGTTGGCGAACCCTAAGAACCTTTGGACCCCTTTGAGGGTTAAGGGTACCGGCCAATTTTGGATTGCTTGTAGTTTCTCAGGATCCATCTCTAGTCCGGAACCGGACACAATGTACCCTAGAAACGGAATGGACTTGACTTCAAAGACGCATTTTTCTAATTTGCAATAGAGATGATTGACACGGAGACGGGACAGAACCTCTTTAACCCAAAAACGATGTTCCTCTAAATCGTTGGCAAAAATGAGGATATCGTCTAGATAGACCACGACATGACGGTATAGAATGTCTCTGAAGATCTCATTGACAAAATGCTGGAAGACAGCTGGAGCATTGCTCAATCCGAAGGGCATGACGAGGTACTCATAATGTCCGTCACGGGTGTTAAAGGCGGTCTTCCACTCGTCACCCTCACGGATCCGGATGAGATTGTATGCACCTCGCAAGTCCAGCTTTGTAAAGATGGTAGCTCCGCTAACTCTGTCAAAGAGCTCAGTAATCAGGGGTAAAGGATAACGGTTCTTGATGGTAATGTCGTTCAAACCTCTGTAGTCGATGCACGGCCGCAGACCACCATCTTTCTTTTTTACAAAAAAGAAGCCTGCGCCGGCTGGAGAAGAAGAAGGTCGAATGAACCCCTTTGCTAGGTTCTCTTTAATATATTCCTCCATAGAATGCATCTCAGGCAGAGACAACGGATAAGTTCGGCCTCGAGGTGGAACCTTCCCTGGAACGAGATCAATCGGACAGTCCCATTCTCTATGAGGAGGAAAGATATCAGCAGAAGCTTTACTGAACACATCCGTGAAATCTTGATATGGAGGAGGTGGAACATCAGACGACCTGGGGGAGGAAGAACAGACAGGCAATACTTTAAACAAACATGTCTCAGCACAGGAGGAACCCCATGCCAGGATTTGCGTAGTCGTCCAATCAATTGTAGGATTGTGAAGACGGAGCCATGGAAGGCCCAGGACCACAGGATGTGTGGCTCTTGGAATCACTAAAAAAGAAATAAGTTCGGAATGAAGAACTCCCACTCTCAGACGAACTGGTAGAGTCTTTAAAGAAATAACTGCATCAAAAATTTTGCTGCCATCCACGGCAGTTAAAGAAATGGACGAAGGAAGTCTCTCGGTGGGTAGGGACCACCGTTTAACATAGGCTTCGGTAATAAAGTTCCCAGCTGCTCCGGAATCAAGGAGGGCAATGACGTTCCGATAACGTTGAGCAACTTGAAGCGAGACTGGGAGATTACAATCTTGAGGAGATGGAGAGGAGATCATTACTCCTAGCCGGCCCTCTCCTTGGCGAGCTAGGATTTGGAGTTTCCCGGACGTTTGGGACAGGCATTAATGGTGTGAGACGGAGCTGCACAATAGAGACAGAGAAACTCGGAGAGACGTCTTCGGCGCTCAGCAGGAGTTAAACGGGAACGGCCAAGTTGCATGGGCTCATCTTTAGATGGTGACAGTTGACGAGGAGGAGGAGCAGAAGATTTTGGAGCAGATGATCTTCCACGCTCAGTTGCTCTCTCTCTGAAACGTAAATCAACTTTCGTGCAGAGTGAGATTAGCTCATCTAACTTAGAAGGTAAGTCTCTGGTAGCTAACTCATCTTTAATACGCTCAGATAAGCCATGCCAGAATGCAGCATACAGGGCCTCGTCGTTCCATGCCAGTTCGGATGCCAGGATCTGGAACTGTATCAGATATTGTCCTACAGTACGTGACCCCTGGCGTAAACGGAGAATCTCGGATGAAGCTGAGGTTACCCGGCCTGGCTCGTCGAAGATGCGCCTGAATGTTGACACGAAGGCAGTGTAGGAAGATAGCAGGGTGTCGGACCTCTCCCATAACGGTGATGCCCAATCAAGGGCTGAGCCACTGAGAAGAGAAATAATGTAGGCAATTTTTGTACGGTCACTGGGAAAATTGCCAGGTTGTAGCTCAAACTGAATCTCACACTGGTTGAGAAATCCCCTGCAGAATCTTGGAGATCCGTCAAATTTTGCTGGCGTTGGAAGATGAAGACGTGGAGCAGAAATGGGTAAGGTGGGTGGGGTTATAGCTGGAGTCACTGTGGTTGACGCACCAGACGCGCCTGATCCACGGAGAGTTGTCTGAATCCCATCCAGCCGAGTAGAGAGATCCTGGAGACAGCGGATGATGTGGCCCTGTGCAGCCTCCTGATGTTCTAGTCGGGCTGCCAGTTCTTGCATCGGCCTGGCCGCTTGATCCTGGTCTCCGGCTGGATTCATTAGGTCAGTGCTTACTGTCACAACTGAGGGCCTGAGCTGACGGGAGGCAGCCTCAGTTGTAGGGGCTGAGATGTACCGGAACCTGGGAGGTTGTATCAGACCCCTGGACATGTAAGTAACATGAATAATAACTGCCCGAAGGCGTGACCACGACAACTTTGATAAAAGTCAATGATGTTTATTATGACAACTCCGCAACACAGCAGCAGTAAAAGAAAACGTAAAAGTCAGCAAAGAATAAATACAGTTCCTGGGTACTACAGGATGGCAGGAGCCACAGGGCACTGGTAGTGTGAGATAGTTCTTATGATCTTCTAGATGGAAAGTCCTTACCAGGCCCGACTGTAGCAATGGAGATAACCCAGGATTGTGCCAGCTGGTGTTCCAGGAAAAGCTGGGTTGCTGAAGATAAAACAGCTGCTGTGGATACTGGCTGGAACCAGACTGTTGTTAGCACGGAGTGGATACTGGCTGGAACCAGTTAAATAATAAATGAACTTGGGAGCGATGAAATATGAACTGAAATGTAGAACTTGAGAGCGGAGAAATAATAATACCGGTGGAGAGTGGTAAAGTGTAGAAAGGACACCGGCCCTTTAAGGGAAGCTGTACTCTGCTGGAAGCTGAGCTGGAAGCAGGTAATGTTGTAGCTGGAAACAGATGAATCCACAATGGATTGGAGGGTCAGGCTACACCGCAGGTGGAATGCTGGTGCGGGTCTCTATGGTGGAAGTCTTGAGACAGGAGCTGGAACCTGGAAGACAATCACAGGAGAGAGACAAACAGGAACTAGGTTTGACAACCAAAGCACTGACGCCTTCCTTGCTCAGGCACAGTGTATTTATACCTGCAGCAAGGAAGGGATTGGCTAGGCAATTATGCAGATTATCAATACTGAGAACAGATTGGTGGAAATGATCAGCTGACAGAATCCAAGATGGCTGCGCCCATGCAGACACTTGGAGGGAAGTTTGGTTTGTAATCCATGTGGTAATGAAAACAGTAATGGCGGCGCCGGCCACCGGAGACAGGAGGCGCCAGGCTGACAGATGCACATCCAACCTCGCGGACACAGCGGAGGCCGCGGCTGACGTAATCGCCACTCAGACACTCTGCATGCAGAAGTTCAGGGACGGCGGCGGAGGCCGCGGGAGACGCCATGCCAGGTGTAATATGGCGTTTACTGTGACAGCGTCCCAGAGTGACAGGAGAGGATACAGGAATGTACACATCAGGATAACAGATGGGATCCGGTCCTGGAGCGCTGAGCCAGCCTTAGGAGGCATCTGATGGGTAAGAAATGGCGTCCAGATACCCGGATCGTGACAGCGGTTGAACGCCAGATTTTAGCACGGAAGGGCATTCCGAACAAGGTTATTCCTAGTCTGATACAAGCTAGGAAGGGAGTAACGTCTAAACATTACCATCGGATTTGGAAAAAGTATGTGTCTTGGTGTGAATCCAAGAAGTTTCCTACATTGGAGTTTCAACTAGGACGGTTTCTCCTCTTTCTGCAAGCAGGTGTGGATGTGGGCCTACGCTTGGGCTCCATTAAAGTCGAGATTTTGGCCTTGTCCATTTTCTTCCAGAAACAATTGGCTGCTCTCCCGGAGGGTCAGACATTCTTGAAAGGGGTTCTGCACGTCCAGCCACCCTTTGTGCCTCCTATTGCACCATGGGATCTTAATGTGGTGCTGCAGTTCCTGCAATCGGATTGGTTCGAACCTTTACAGGAGGTGGACGTAAAGTTTCTTACTTGGAAGACTGTCACACTGTTGGCATTGGCATCTGCAAGACGTGTGTCAGAATTGGGGGCATTGTCACACAAGAGCCCATACTTGATTTTCCATGAGGATAGTGCTGAGCTTAGAACACGTCAGCAATTTCTTCCAAAGGCTGTGTCAGCTTTTCATATCAACCAACCTATTGTGGTGCCAGTGGCTACTGACACCTCGATTACCTCAAAATCCTTGGATGTTGTGAGGGCTTTGAGGATCTATGTGACGAGAACTTCTCATCACAGAAAGTCGGACGCTCTATTTGCCCTTTATGATCCCAACAAGATTGGGTGTCCTGCTTCTAAGCAGACAATTTCTCGCTGGATCAGACTGACTATCCGGCATGCTTATTCTATGACAGGTTTGCCGTTTCCGAAATCGGTTCAGGCTCACTCTACTCGTAAAGTGGGTTCTTCCTGGGCGGCTGCCCGGGGTGTCTCGGCTTTGCAGCTTTGCCGAGTAGCTACTTGGTCAGGGTTCGAACACGTTTGCTAAGTTCTACAAGTTCAATACTTAGGAACTTAGGTCAATCTGTTCTGCAGGATCCTCAGCACTCTCCCTCCCGTACTGTGAGCTTTGGTACATCCCCATGATACTAAATGGAACCCCAGCATCCTCTAGGATGTAAGAGAAAATAGGATTTTATATACCTACCAGTAAATCCTTTTCTCGTAGTCCGTAGAGTATGCTGGGCGCCCGCCCAGTGTTTCGTATTCCTGCATTGTTACTTGGTTAAGTATTGTTGTTCAGCCATTGCTGAATCATTTCAAGTTGGTTAGCTTGGCTTTCCTTTTGTTATGTGTGAGCTGGTGTGAATCTCATCACTATCTGTGTATTTCCTTCTCTTGAAGTATGTCCGTCTCCTCGGGCACAGTTTCTAGACTGAGTCTGGTAGGAGGGGCATAGAGGGAGGTGCCAGCCCACACTATTAAACTCTTAAAGTGCCCATGGCTCCTAGTGGACCCGTCTATACCCCTTGGTACTAAATGGAACCCCAGAATTCTCTACGGACTACGAGAAAATAATTTACCGGTAGGTATATAAAATCCTATTTTCAAAAAGAGGTGAAAAAAGCATTACATGCAGGCAAACTTGGATTTCCAGAATGGAAAGGCTGGTTTCTCAGTCTACACAGGGCTTCTCCTGGGCTTCCTTTTTTTTAAATGTATTTATTGATTTTTTCAATATACAACAAAGGAAGCACAATCCAATGTAGATATCCGAACATTCCACATAGAATATACCCGGACTAGATTATCCTTCTAAGAACACAAACATAAAATCATAAGAAAAAACTGACAGGTCAAAGACGAGGGAAGTGAAATGGGGAAAATAAATAAAATTAATAGGTTACATTATAGCAGGGCTAGCAATCACATTAGGGGAGAGCCATGATAGACCGTCATGAGCATAACTAATATTTAAAGAGAACTAATATGCTGAAAAGAACTCCAGGTTAGAGAGTCAAAAATACTCAAGAGGTGGGTCTGGGTCTGGAGTGGTTTCTCCAGAATTTCAATATATGGTCCCTACTTTCTATAGAAGGGTGGGACATTTTTGTCTAAGTCAGAGAGGGTGGATTGACGTTCTGAATACATAGTATTATTCACCATAGTCAATAAATGTTCCAGTCTAGGGGCAGTTTTATAAATCCACTGAGTTAAAACAGTTTTCTTTACCAGTATGAGAAATATATATAGAAAGTGACGGATATGTAGGGAACCCAAGGGTAGTCCCCAGTCAGTAAACTGGAGACCCAATAAAGCTGCAGGTGGGAGGGAGAGCCTAAGATTGAATTTAGAATTTATAAACCATAACACTTTGTTCCAGAATCGCTTCACTTTAGGGCAATGCCAGAAAGCATGCATTAATAGAGCATTAGGTGCAGTACATTTAGGGCAACATCCAGATTCTGAAGCCACCATATGACTTCTCTGACCTGGTGATATATATCCACGGTGCAAAAATTTAACATGGATTTCTTGAAGGTTAGAGGAGTGAAGAGCTTTCATATTATGAGGTAAGGGGTTGTAAAAAGTCAACCATAGTGCCTTGTAGAGATAAGTCAGATTTCCATTTGACATACATGGATTGCCACTCTTTCTCAACCCTCACTGGGATCAGGTCCCAATAGAGCCATTGGGTTTTGAATGATAATTTAGAAAGACGACAGATTATAGACAATAAAGGGTCTAAACCCTGGGATACCTCTAGCCCAGGAAGCAAAGACTGTATATAGTGCCGGACTTGGAGATACATGAAGAATTCCGAATGGAGTACACCATACCTCTCTACAAGCTCAGTAAAGGAGAATAAAGTACCCCCTGGGTCAAACACATCCTTAATACAGCTGATTCCCTTAGACTGCCATTGCGTAAATTTTGAATTATCCATAGCAGGTAAGAAGCGTGGCTTCCCACTAAAGGGAATAAATGTTGAATATTCAGGGTTTCTACCAAGAGCTTTTTTTTTTTTTTTTAAATAGAGTAATTTTTATTCAACAGCATGTTAAAGATACAGACATTTCAGTATACACTGGGAAGCACAGTTGGAATATCACAATATTCTGAGTCATTCTTTTCTATTTTTTTTTATGGTATACATATACGAATGACATTCCCCGTATTACTATTCCCGTGCGGTCTTCCCGCAATATGCTTAATGTTTGAAGTCTGTAAACAGGTCATGATTCACATACTTAACATTTCAAATATTTTCTCCCCACACCTTTTGTGTAATTACCCCGTCTAGTGGGCCGTATATAGCCCACAACCCCACTACCCCCGAACTAAACCCTCTGAAACAAACTCAAGCCTAGTCAAGCTAAGGTGTGTATGGTGTGGTGTGACAGCTAGATAGTTAAACAGCTGTATTAAAGGGGAGATAAAGGCTCGGCCCAATGCCCTGGGGCCCAAATAGCGCTCCAGCAGCGAGAGCCGGTGCCCTCTAAATTTGAAGGGCAAGGGAGGAGTATGTGGAAGTGATCCAGGGAGACCATATCTTCTCGTATCTGGTAAGGGCATTATATTTCATATATACATATCGTTCTTTTAATAGGGTATCGTTTACCAAGCTTTTGAAAGCAGGTATCGTGGGAGGACGCGGGGCCATCCATGTCCGCACGATACACACTTTTGCAAGCGCGCACACACTGCGGGCATACATGCTTTCCCATCGGGACCCAGAATCAGAGTCGCCCACCCCCAAAATACAAAATCTCGGAGTCAGCAATCCTCTCGGTATTCCCGTATGTTCCAGAATCGACCCGACCCCAGCCCAGAACACCTGCAGCAACGGGCATTCCCATATGAGGTGCCAGAATGTGCCTCCGGCAGCCCCGCACTTGGGGCAAACATCAGCACTATCAGACCTGAATCTGGCCAGCCTGCTCGGTGTCATGTACGATCTATGCAGAATGAAAAGCTGTATCTGCTGAAACCGCAGCGATTTGGTGACCTGGCTCGGATTGCCCAGAGCGCCCTCCCAGTCTTCCCCGTCTATGGGACCTAAGTCACACTCCCAGTTCTCCCGAAGATTCGAGAGCGGGTCTGCATGTATTGTTTGAAGAAGGTACGAGTAGGTGAAGGAGATCACCTTGACTCGACCCAGTGAATGTAGAAATGTTTTTATGGGAAAGGGGAGGAGCGCCGGGGGGGAATCTCCGAATTGCGCCTGCAAGGCGTGCCTGAGCTGTAGAAATCTGTAAAAGTGAGAGTTCGGGAGTCCAAACTCCTCCTTTAATTGCTGAAATGATTTCAATGAACCCGTCACTATATAACTGGGACAGCGAGTCTATCGAATATGGAGCCCATACCTCCCCGCCCTCTAGAGACCTCAGTTCATTAAGCAATGTGGAGTGCCATAGGGGAGTTTCTGGGTCCATACCCTCGTACCCGAGCAGGCCCTTCAATGCTAGCCATATCTTCATTGCCTGAAAGACAATAGGAGGTGAAAATCTAGAAGGGTTTCCCCCCACCAGGACCTGTGCCGGGGAAAGATCCGGGTAATAGCACCGAAGGAACGCCCGACCCAGCTCAGCCCCCTCCCTTCCTTGAAGCCACATACCGATATGTGATAGCTGAGCAGCATAGTAATACAGTTGGAAGTGGGGCAAGGCCAGGCCGCCGTCCCTTTTTTGTCTGGTGAGGGTGGTTAATTTTATTCTAGATCTTTTATTGGCCCATATCAAGGACGTCAGGACACTATTTAATTTCCTGAAGAAGGCTGGAAAGATGTATACAGGGGACTGCAATAGAACATACAATAGTTTAGGCAAAACTACCATTTTAATGAGGCCGACCCTGCCCGTCATTGTCAGTGGTAGCTTACACCAAGCTCTCGATTTGCGCACTACTGTCTGTACAAGAGGGTCAAGGTTTAAGGGCACAAAGTCTGATGGGTCGTTGGTAATTAGAATCCCGAGGTACTTAAACTGGACTGTCCAACACAGCGGCAGGGATATTTTCGGAACCTGGGGGAGGGAGCCTATAATGGGCATAATAAATGATTTGGACCAGTTTATGCGGAGACCCGAATACCCACCGAAGGTCTCGATGACCCGCAGCACAGTGGGCATCTCTACCGCGTAGTCTCGAAGGAATAACAGCAAGTCATCCGCATAAAGGGCTATTTTGTCGGTGCAGGAACCCGTACCCATTCCCCCAATGTCCGAATGCGATCTGACCAAGCAAGCGAGGGGCTCTATGGCTATGGCAAACAGGGCAGGAGAGAGGGGGCATCCCTGTCTGGTGCCCCGTGTCAAAGGGAAGGAGGAGGAAATGTAGCCGTTCACCAAGACCCTGGCGCGTGGATTCTGGTATAGAAATTTGATCCATTGAATAAAGTTTGGGCCAAAGCCCATGTTCCTCATGACTCCCCACAGGTAAGGCCACTCAACACTGTCGAATGCCTTGGCTGTATCCAATGAGACCACAGCCGCGTCCGAGGGGAAGTCGCGAGGAGCCTGCAAAATGGTGTATAGCCTGCGCAAGTTAATGGATGTGGATTTCCCAGGCATGAAGCCGGTTTGATCCGGATGAATTATAGATTCAATTACTAGGTTGAGCCGGACCGCAAGAATTTTCGCCAGGATCTTGGCATCAGTGGGGATAAGGGAGATCGGCCTGTAGGACTCCAACAGCTTGGGGTCCTTACCAGGCTTTGGAAGCATTATGAGAATCGCCTCGGATATTGAGGGAGGAAGGCTGTTAGCGGCAAACATTTCAACGTACGTGTCAAGCAGCTGAGGACCAAAGAACTCAATGTACTGTTTATATAGTTCCGTGGGGATACCGTCACTACCCGGGGATTTACCACTAGGAGACACCTCCACCGCCGACGTCACCTCCTCCAGGGTCAGAGGCGCGTCCAAGGCGCCCCTAGCCTCGGCGGAGAGTTTAGAAAGGGGAATATTTGTCAGGTACAGGTCTAATTCCTCCGTGGAACATGTCAGTCGACTATCGTATACCTCCCTGAAGTAGCCGAGGAACATCTGTGCGATGTCAGGAGTGGCATCTACCATGGATCCATCGGAGTCAAGCAGCTGCGCTATCGTGGTCCCAGGTCGATCGTAATGCACTAAGTGGGCCAGCAAGCTACCTGGTCTGTCCGCCTGCATATAGATGTTAGTGGCCCTAAACAAAAGGGAACGTGCATTTTTGTCTGAAAGGTGAGCCAGCCAGGCCTCCTGAGCCACCAGCCAGCGGGCCTTCAGTGCGGGGGTACCCTCAATCAGGTATCGCGTCTCCAGATCCCTACTCTCAGTCTCAAGCTGTCTTTCCATCGCCCTGCTAGCCACCTTGCAGGCAGCAATTTTGCCAATCAATGTACCTCGCAAATACGCTTTGAATGCATCCCAAACAACCGGGGCCGGGGCCGATCCCACATTATCCGCAAAAAATCCCTCCCATGTGGACGCTAAATCCGGGCAATCGCCCAGCTGGGCCAGCCAAGATGGGTGCAGCCGCCAATATGACTGTCCCCTCTGACAGTCCCCATCTATTGAGAGCACCAGGGGCGAATGATCGGACACCCCCCGTGCTTCGTAACGGACATCCGTCACACCAGGCAGAAGCCCAGGTGAGACCAGGGCCAGGTCGATTCTGGAAAAAGAGCCAGGTGTACCCGAATAACAGGAGTATTGCCGAAGATTAGGATTCCGAATCCTCCAGGCGTCTACCCACTGCATACTATCTAGAAAATCTGCAAATTTAGATCCAGATGAGATTAAGCCGCCCCCCGTCCCTTGATCTCGAGGAGCCCTCCATCTGTCCAAAGAGGCATCCAACACAGCGTTGAAGTCCCCCAGGTAGATGACAGGGGTGTGGGGGGAGGAGGCAACAAATGAGGTGGCCTTTTGCAGGACAACATATGAAAACGGGGGGGGGGGGGGGGGAACATACACAGACAATAGGAAAAAATTACGTGAGAACAGTTTACATTCTATGAACACGTATCTACCATGTGGATCTGTATTTACTCTGATCATCTCAAACTGTACAGTCCTCTTTATCATTACCGACACCCCTCGGGAATAAGAGGAGTGCGAGGAATGATATGCCCACCCCACCCAAGGCCTGCGGAGCGACAACAGCCTATTTCCCTCCAAATGGGTTTCGCTTAGACAAATGATATCCGGGCCATATTTCTTGATCATTTTAAATACTAAGGATCGCTTCCACGCCAAGATTTTTAAGGGAGGCATGACGGCCAAGTCATCAACAGGGGCACAACACTCCTATCAACCGCCCATCCACCCGGCGCTCCGCTCACGTAATCGTGTCGTCCGCAGGCCCCGGACCCCGAGCCGAACCCTTGAAAACAGTGCGACCCCACCACACCCTCTGAATAACAAGTATATAGGCTTCGTAAATTCAAAACAGAAAACAGAAAAACTGCTGAGAGGCCAACAGCGGCCCCCAAGCATCCCCCCACCCCGTGTACCTCCCCGAACTGTGGCATACCTATATCCCTAACCGAACTCTAGCCCTGGAGATCCCAAAGCCTACGGCAACACTGTACTAGGCGTACAGATCAAAACAACCCCAATACCTAAACCTTTATGCGTTTATACGTTTATAACACTTCTCAGCAAAGTCCAGAACCACTAAACGAGAGGAAGCTCCCTGGACTTATACTTGCGGAATGTAGGCCCATAGAGGAGGGTGACCCGATGTCAGTCTGGAGCCAGCTGGCGGGCCCCCGGAGCATATCTGTCCAACCAGGAAGCCGCTTCCCTGGGCGAGCTGAAGAATTTGGTCTCCCCGTCCGCCACCACACGCAACCTGGAGGGAAACAGCATCGAGTAGGATAGGTTCAGGTCACGAAGGCGTCGCTTTATGGGAAGAAACTGGGCTCGGTCTTTTTGAATGTCCGCTGCAAAGTCCGGAAATGCCGACATCCGGATTCCATTTTCCGGATCAGGGGGCCCTTCACGCGTCCCAGGCGCAGGACAGAGTCCCGGTCCTTGTAGTGCAGGAATTTTGCTATAAAAGTTCGTGGTGGGGCGCCTGGGGGTAAGGGCCGGAAGGGCACGCGGTGAGCCCGCTCCACTGCAAACTGAGAGGTAAAGGATTCAGCACCGTATGCCTCTTTTAGCCAGGATTCCAAGAAATCTTCGGGATGTGCCCCCTCTTCCTTTTCGGGGAGGCCTATGAACCTCGCGTTATTTCTGCGGAGTCTGCCCTCCATGTCCAGGAGTTTGGTTTGCAACGTCGTGACTTGTTGTGTAACTGCAGACACCGATCGTTGTAGAGGACCGCTGAGGTCTTCCAAGTTGGAGACCCTTGTCTCAGTTTCGCCCACCCTCTCCCGCACTCGCTGGACGTCCTGTCGCAGCAGTGATAGATCACACTGCACCTTCTCCATCTTGTCCGACAGACGTTGTTCACTGGCCGCTATGGCCTCCAGGACCTGCTGGATGGAAGGAGCAGATGGCTGTGTGTTCGCCCCCGAGTCGGCCCCAGCCGATGGATCCATTCTGGCAGGGGGGGAGAGCTTAGGAGACGACTGCGTCGACTGGGATGCAGGCTGTCGAGCAAACTTCTCCAGTTTAGCCGCGGCCGCACTCTGGCCGCCCCTCACCATCGCGTTAAGGCCCAGCAATACTGCGAGTCCCGATATTCAGTGTCAAAAAGTATAACAGTGGGTGGTAAATGCAGTATGAGCAGCACGGCATGCCAGGCACTGGGATAGCCAGCTGTTATAGTGAAGGGAGAAGGGGGACCAGGGAAGTCCAATGGTATAAATAAATATGTCCAGTGTGTGATACTCCAACAATATAAGCAATTGGCAGGGCAGCTGGGACAAGATCCAATCCTCCAGCCCAGTACAGTCTTCATTCACACTGCACCTTGCTGTGAGTGGTAATACAGGGAGCTGCAGATAAAATGGCCGCCCAGCACACAGATTTCCCCTGCCTCCCTCCCTGCACCAGCCTTCAGGGGAGCAGGATAATTTATATGTGGAGCCCTGGGGGTGCAGGAGTGGGGTGCCGCTCTTCTCCGGTGCCACTGGCCGCTGTGACCGCTCAGGCGCTCAATCGTGTGCGCGCGCACGCGCCCGGCGGAGCTCCAAAATCGAGGCCGGGGATTGAACTGCGGCCTAGGCCCGGAGTCCGGGCGGCCGCCGACGCGAGCCGGGAGCGCTCGCACGGATTCACAACGGTGCCCGCCGCCTCCCCAGTACCGCCAGGCAGGAGAGGAGTCCAGTGGAGACCACAGACAGAGCCCCAGGATTGATGCAGGATTAATTATCCAGGGAGCTCCTCGATCCTGCTGCCTAGTCCCTTGCCGCCGTGGCCACGCCCCACTTCTACCAAGAGCTTTATTAATAGCTTTCCACGCCAGATAGTTGTCCCAAAACAGCATGTTGCTCTCAGATCATAGGGGTGTACTAAGGCCTGTTCAATAAAGTAATTTGAGCATACTGATTTTGTCTGCAGCCAGTCTGAAATATATCTAAAAGCAAATTTCCTAGAGAATGATAATAAATCTGGGACTGCCAGACCCCTGTTAACCCTTCTCAGTTTTAGTTTAGCAAGAACTATTCTCCTTTTTGTATTGGCCTATAAAAATTTTGTAAATACTTTATCACAGAGGGATAAATCAGCTTTAGTGAGTTTAAAAGAAGGCATTTGAAGCATATATGAAATCTTCAGGAATATAATACTTTTGAGGTGCGGCCTAACAAGGTCAAAGGTAAGGTGGTCCAAGCCGTAAGGAGGAGGGAAGTATTATTAAAAATCGGTACATAGTTTATATAGGTCAGACAATTTAGTCGAGATAAACACGCCTAGATATTTCAACTTGGTAGTATTCAGGGAAAACTGGGAGGGAAGGGGGGAGGAAGATAAGTGGGAAGCTGCTGGTGTAAGCGGAAGAAGTTCCAATTTAGCCATGTTAACTCGATATCCCACAAATAAACTAAATAGATGTAACTATTTTCTCCATGACAGCAGGGACAGAAACCTCTGGTTTGGAAACAAAAAGCAGAATGTCATATGCAAACAGACTGACTTTCAATTCATGGTCTGCTATTGTGATTCCAAAGAATGATCGAGATTACGTAAGGCAATCACCAGGGGTACAATCGCAATTGCGAATAACAGGTGATAATGCTGATATATTACCTTATACCTTTCCCTATATGTAGGTAGGAGACTCACTACGTAATTGGCGTATGGGGTACCGTAAGGGTACGCACTTAGCGTAGCAAACGCTCAGCCGTGATCGAGACGCACGAGCGGCACGCTCGCTCACAGCTTTACGCTTGGTGTCGAACACGCTATAGGCGGCCGACTACCGTAATGATACGCTACGAGCGTAGCGGACGCTGTGACCGCGAGGGGAACACGAGCGGCGCAGACGCTCACGGGATGACACTCAGTAAACCTTGTATGCAACACACTATGATTGAGTTTGTATTGAAAACCTTACTACTGAAATACTGCAGCGATATAACGCTGCTTTAACCTTGTTAGTGTAAATGCTGTTTGAGCGATTGAGAAGCTCTGAATACCCTCTACAATGTAATAAACACACAATACCTTTCTAAGGCTCCAAAACCTTTACTAACAGGATTAAGTTATATTAAAAGGGGAAATACAGTTGACAATTCATACACTACAAGCTAACATCAATATCTAACAGAATAACTACACAATAGCAGCACAATCGCAATCAATAACATACAATGAGAGAGAGAGAGAGAGAGAGAGATCGTGGCACAATTACAGTCAGAGATTAAGAATGGTCACAGAGAGAGTACTTACACACTGGGGAATGATTCGCTGCGCATGTCCTGGTTACCAGCTCTGGGTTAGTCAATGATGAAAACCGTTGTGGAGAGAAGACTCTTGTGTCCCCAAGCCTATTTCAAACTATATTTATGTACTAGCTCAAGACATACTTCAATAGATACTATGTGTCCTCTTTCCATTGGTTAGGGGGTGGGACATGTACTGCACCTGGGATCATTGGTTAGTTCAAGAAATGGGCGATGGCTAGGACCTGTCAGTATTCTAAATTCCTCTCTTGGTTGTATTGGGGAAACCTATTGTTTGGATCTTCCAAACAAACTCTGTCTCTGTGCTTTGTTTACCCCCTGGTGACCTCTTTCAGTTGAGACAATGACATCTCAGCACTCATTATTCTGGAGAGAAACCTGGACCTATTCATAAACAAAGGTATAAGCCCTCTTCATAGAATCTCAAAGCTTAGTGTAAATAAGGCTATTTGTTTTCAGTCTGTGGGAAAGAGGTGACTGAATTCCAGTCCCCCACCCTGCATTTATGTGTAATTTATTCTGAATGCAATTAATCTTATGTTCTACTTCTGTGCATAACCATGAGCAGGAACTATGCGAATCCCTCCCAACTGTCATAGGCACAACACTTCTTCAATACCCCACAGCTGGACACCAAATACTACCCTCCAACCTTTATCTGAACTCTCCCAGCATGTAAAGGAGAATTTATCAGGTCCAAGAACCGTTTTAAACTTACCATACTTGCTGACATTATTAAGGGGAATATTAACTATAAAACGCATTATATTGGTTAAATATGTAGCGATCGAGTCGCTCGCTAGTCGCACACAAACACCGCCGTAAATACCCATCTCCCTGCGCAGGCGACGTCAGAGCGTCCCCTACGCAACCTGAGGGGATGCGTACGCACGGGGGAGTCGGTGCGCGAGCAGCGGGCACGTGCATTGGGGTTAGTACAAGGCATCATAGGTCGCTATATTTTTCGACTTTGACACAGGGGAGATAGGGGACATCCTTGTCGTGCACCTCTTCCTAGTAATATAGGGTTGGAGAGGAAGCCATTGCATAAAATACAAGAGCTTGGGCAGGGCCGAAACTAGGGGGGGGCTAGGGGGGCAGGCGACCTGGGCGCCGGATTGGAGGGGGCGCCGAGACCCCCTAACACCCGCCGCGGCACTTTTATAACGTTGAAACCCCCTTCTCCCGAGTGCCCAGCTCGGGGGGCGGGGTTTCGCGGAATGACGCGATTGCGTCGTGATGTCATGGCGCAAACGCGTCATTCCACGAAACCCCGCCGGAGGAGGGAGAAGGGGGAGCCGCGCAGACCGGACGAGGAGGGAGAGGCGGCTGAAGAGCGGCGAGAACCGCTTCAAATGTAAGTCAGCCCCTCTCCCTTCCTCTCTCTCTCTCTCCCTCCACCACCGTCCTGCCGCAATGTGTAAAATGGGGACCTGTGCCTGCCGCAATGTGTAAAATGGGGACCTGTGCCTGCCTCAATGTGTAAAATGGGGACACTTTTTCCTGCCACAATGTGTAAAATGGGGACACTTGCCAGCGTACTGTGTAAAATGGGGACCTGTGCCTGCCTCAATGTGTAAAATGGGGACACTTTTTCCTGCCACAATGTGTAAAATGGGGACACTTGCCAGCGTACTGTGTAAAATGGGGACCTGTGCCTGCCGCAATGTGTAAAATGGGGACACTTGCCAGCGTACTGTGTGAAATGGGGACCTGTGCCTGCCGCAATGTGTAAAATGGGGACACTTGCCAGCGTACTGTGTAAAATGGGGACCTGTGCCTGCCGCAATGTGTAAAATGGGGACACTTTTTCCTGCCGCAATGTGTAAAATGGGGACCTGTGCCTGCCGCAATGTGTAAAATGGGGACACTTTTTCCTGCCGCAATGTGTAAAATGGGGACCTGTGCCTGCCGCAATGTGTAAAATGGGGACACTTTTTCCTGCCGCAATGTGTAAAATGGTGACACTTTTTCCTGCCGCAATGTGTAAAATGGGGACACTTTCCTGCCGCAATGTGTAAAATGGGGACACTTGCCAGCGTACTGTGTAAAATGGGGACACGTGCCTGCCGCAATGTGTCAAATGGGGACACTTTTTCCTGCCGCAATGTGTAAAATGGGGACACTTGCCAGCGTACTGTGTAAAATGGGGACACGTGCCTGCCGCAATGTGTAAAATGGGGACACTTTTTCCTGCCGCAATGTGTAAAATGGGGACACCTGTCTGCCGCAATGTGTAAAATGGGGTCACCTGTCTGCCGCAATGTGTAAAATGGGGACACTTTTTCCTGCCGCAATGTGTAAAATGGGGACACCTGTCTGCCGCAATGTGTAAAATGGGGTCACCTGTCTGCCGCAATGTGTAAAATGGGGAATGGGGACACTTGCCTGTCGTACTGTGTAAAATGGGGACACTTTTTCCTGGATATGAAATTCATGTTAGAAAAGGCAATTTTTCAGGTAAAAAAGTTCTGAAAGAGATATATATATATATATATATATATATATAATATTTGTATTCATGTATTTATTTATTTTAATTTTTATTATTATTATTTTTATTTATTTAATGTAAAATATTTTTTTTTTTTTTTGCCGGGGGGGGGGGGGGGGGTGTTAAATGACTACCTTGCCCCGGGTGACAAAAATCCTAGTTTCGGCCCTGGCTTGGGGCAGAATATAGAGCTTGCAGTACATTGGTCAAACCCGACGGGAACCCAAACCTTTGCCAGAGTGGTGTACAGATGATCCCAATTTACCAGATCAAAAGCCTTTTCGGCATCTAGAGACAAAATAAAATGCAGGTCCGGGATCCCGGTGGAGTCCAACCAATGCGCCGCAGCTAAAACCTTGCGACTATTACATGTAGAATCAGAATGTCTCCCAGTAATAAAGCCTGTTTGATTTGGGTGTGTCGTCGTAGGAAGCATAATTTTCAATCTGTCCGCTATAACTTTTGTGAGCAATTTATAATCCACGTTTAACAGGGATATTGGCCTGTAGGACCCAGGAAGGTGTGGGTCCTTACTAGACTTGGGGAGAAGACGGATACTGGCATCATTGAAATACATTGGGACTTTATGGGACAGCAAAATGGCATTAAAGACTGATGTCAGTGGAATCGTCAGTTTAGGTAATAGTAATTTACAATATTCCCCTGATAGGCAATCTGGGCCTGGGGATTTGAGTGATTTAATAATAATAATAATAATAATTTTATTTATAGAGCGCTCTTTCTCCAATGGGACTCAAGGCGCTTAACAGATACATAGCATAATATAGTACAGAAAATAATGAAGTACAGAAAAGCTTTTCATAAAATACAGAAGCATGTAGATACTAAAGGGACATTATGGAAATGCTTGAGTAAACAGGGAAGTCTTGAGTCTCACTTTTGAAGGATTCTATAGTTGGGGCCTCTCGCACTGTGCGGGGAAGTGAGATTCATAGAGTCAGAGCCGCATGACTTAAAGCTCGACCCCCAGATATATTACAGGAGATTCTAGGTACTGCTAAAAGTCCTTCATCTACAGATCACAGTAATCAAGTGGGGCAGTATGGGGTCAGAAGTTGCTTCAGGTACCTTGGGCCCTGGTCATGCAATGCTTTGAAACTCAGTAAGCCAATCTTGAAGATGATTTGCCATCTTACAGGCAGCCAGTGAAGGGAGTAGAGGATGGGTGTTATGTGGCTAGAACGGGGCTGGTTGGTTAACAGCCTGGCAGCTGTGTTTTGCACCAGTTCAGCTAGACAGCCATTTAGGGTTGCTATTGGGTTATCAGTGCCCGGAGCAAAGGACAAGTACAGCTGTGTATTATCTGCATAGCAGTGGTCGACCAGCCCATGGCACCTGATTATTTCACCCAGTGGGAGCATGTATACTGCAAAAAGCATGGGGGATAGTATAGAACCTTGTGGGACACCACATGGCAATGGCACTGATGGTGATGAGTATACTCCAGACGATACTCTCTGTGACCTGCCTGTGAAAAATGATTTGAGCCAGCTTAGGACTGTGCCATCCAGTCCACAAAAATGTATCAGTCGCTCAAACAGAAGTCCATGGTCCACGGTATCAAATGCTGCAGAGAGATCCAGAAGTATTAATACTGAACAGTCACCTTTGTCTCTTGCCATCAGATCATTTAACACACACACCAGGGCTGTTTCAGTGCTATGTCTTCTCCTGAATCCTGATTGGAATGGATCATATATATCATGGGTTGTCAGGCGGGTTTCCAGTTGATTTTCAACCACTTTCTCAATAACCTTTCCTAGAAAAGGAAGCTTTGATACCGGTCTGTAGTTGGTCATGCAGTCGGGTTCTAGATGTTTTAATGGCTTTTTCCACTTCTAGGATGGTAATACGAGAGCAGATAGTCGACGCCATGGATGGCATCAATTGTGTGTGTGTGTGGGGGGGGGGGGGGGAGTGTAATTGAATCCCAGAATGACGATTTAGCATCCCCATCAATAGGAGGGGGACTATACAAATCCTTATAAAACTCAGTAAGGACTAGTGATGTGCACCAGAAATTTTCGGGTTTTGTGTTTTGGTTTTGGATTCGGTTCCGCGGCCGTGTTTTGGATTCGGACGCGTTTTGGCAAAACCTCCCTGAAATTGTTTTGTCAGATTCGGGTGTGTTTTGGATTCGGGTGTTTTTTTTCCAAAAGCCCCTCAAAAACAGCTTAAATCATAGAATTTGGGGGTCATTTTGATCCCATAGTATTATTAACCTCAATAACCATAATTTCCACTCATTTCCAGTCTATTCTGAACACCTCACACCTCACAATATTATTTTTAGTCCTAAAATTTGCATCGAGGTCACTGGATGACTAAGCTAAGCGACCCAAGTGTCCGACACAAACACCTGGCCCATCTAGGAGTGGCACTGCAGTGTCAGACAGGATGGCAGATTTAAAAAAATAGTCCTCAAACAGCACATGATGCAAAGAAAAAAAGAGGTGCACCAAGGTCGCTGGATGGCTAAGCTAAGTGACCCAAGTGGCTGACACAAACACCTGGCCCATCTAGGAGTGGCACTGCAGTGTCAGACAGGATGGCACTTCAAAAAATAGTCCCCAAACAGCACATGATGCAAAGATAAATTAAAGAAAAAAGAGGTGCAAGATGGAATTGTCCTTGGGCCCTCCCACCCACCCTTATGTTGTATAAACAGGACATGCACACTTTAACAAACTCATCATTTCAGCGACAGGGTCTGCCACATGACTGTGACTGAAATGACTGGTTGGTTTGGGCCCCCACCAAAAAAAGAAGCAATCAATCTCTCCTTGCACAAACTGGCTCTACAGAGGCAAGATGTCCACCTCCTCCTCATTGTCCGATTCCTCTCCCCTTTCACTGTGTACATCCCCCTCCTCACAGAGTATTAATTCATCCCCAGTGGAATCCACCATCTCATGTCCCTGTGTACTTTCTGGAGGCAATTGCTGGTGAATGTCTCCACGGAGGAATTGATTATAATTCATTTTGATGAACATCATCTTCTCCACATTTTCTGGAAGTAACCTCGTACGCCGATTGCTGACAAGGTGATCGGCTGCACTAAACACTCTTTCGGAGTACACACTGGAGGGGGGGCAACTTAGGTAAAATAAAGTCAGTTTGTGCAAGGGCCTCCAAATTGCCTCTTTTTCCTGCCAGTATACGTACGGACTGTCTGACGTGCCTACTTGGATGTGGTCTCTCATATAATCCTCCACCATTCTTTCAATGGTGACAGAATCATATGCAGTGACAGTAGACAATATGCCAGTAATCATTGGCAGGTCCTTCAGTCAGGACCAGATGTCAGCACTCGCTCCAGACTGCCCTGCATCAATGCCAGCGGGTGGGCTCGGAATTCTTAGCCTTTTCCCCGCAGCCCCAGTTGCGGGAGAATGTGAAGGAGGAGCTGTTGGCGGGTCACGTTCCGCTTGACTTGACAAGTGTCTCACCAGCAGGTCTATGCACCTCTGCAGACTTGTGTCTGCTGGAAAGAGAGATACAACGTAGGCTTTCAACCTAGGATCGAGCACGGTGGCCAAAATGTAGTGCTCTGATTTCAACCGATTGACCACCCGTGAATCCTGTTTAAGTGAATTAAGGGCTCCATCCACAAGTCCCATATGCCTAGCGGAATCGCTCCGTTTTAGCTCCTCCTTCAATCTCTCCAGCTTCTTCTGCAAAAGCCTGATGAGGGGAATGACCTGACTCAGGCTGGCAGTGTCTGAATTGACTTCACGTGTGGCAAGTTCAAAGGAATGCAGAACCTTTTACAACGTTGAAATCATTCTCCACTGCGCTTGAGTCAGGTGCATTCCCCCTCCTTTGCCTATATCATAGGCAGATGTATAGGCTTTAATGGCTTTTTGCTGCTCCTCCATCCTCTGAAGCATGTAGAGGGTGTCGAAGTCAGAAAATATTACAACACACATTACGTACAAACACCACATAGATGGCCTCCGTGTGCGTACGTATTCGGCTGTGCGTGCACATATTCACAAATTGCATATGGTCGCTCCCGCGGTCCTGCGCATTAGAGCGTGGTATGAGTAATTACAGTGGAATTTGTACTCTCATGGAAAAGCCACAAAGACATATCATAAATCTAATCTATATATTGTATAAATCCCACACTGTCTGCTTTTTCTTCTAAATAGCATGAAGATCGGTCACACATAAATGAAAACTCCCAGAGACTAAAATACAATGGCCTTATTTACACTAAGCTTTGAAATTCTATGAAGAAGGTAACCACCTTTGTTTACTAGGATAGCCGAGTTTCTATTTAAAACAATAAGTACTGGATTGTCATTGTCTCACCTGAAGACAAAAACAAACGAAGAGACAATACCCAGGAACCGAATCTGCGAGAAACTCAATTAGCAAATAGCTAACCAAAATACAAACCAGACACTTAGAAATCTGAGATATTAACATTCATAGTTCAAACTCTTGGAGATGTATGTGTTTGTTTGTATATATATATATATATATATATATATACACACATATATATATATATATATAATTCCTAACAAATTGTAATAGCAGGAGTATGTGCGTGTGTATACATATATATATGAGTATATGGATATATGTGGATATATGGATATCTTGAGGATGGAAATAGATATTCATATCATGTGTGGGATCATATTGTTCAGAGTCACGTAAACATTAATCTGATGGGAATAAGATTATTATTACATATTACCACATTAAGTTATTAATAATACCAGATTTATGTATGATTAATGTGATGGGTTTAACTGGTCATGGGGCAGGAACTCATCGCCCACTTCTTGAGCTGACCAATGATCCCCGATGCACAGGATATGTCCCACCCCCGAACCAATGGAAGAAGAGCACACAGTGTCTATTGTATTATGTTTTGATCTACTGTATAAAAGATGCCTGCTGCAGGCCTGGTCACACAAGACTCACAAAGTTATCTATCTAGATGACCGAGGACCAGACTGGGTAGCGCGGCAAAAACCAAACAAGTATGTATCATTGACTGTAGTCATTATTCTTTTGTATTGTATTGCTTTGTTATTGTAACCCCCTTTCAGTAATAATATGCTGTGGTGTCGGAACCCAGTAGTTTAATTACAATCTGGTGTCGTGTCTTCCTTTCCCTGCTAAGGTTTAAAGTGTATTACTATCGCATTGCATAGCTGTTAAGGGTTCACGGTGTATCATTGGGTGTGTACGCACTGTGTGTACTTTGTACAGCCAGTGCGGCGTTTGTACGCAAAGTCCGTACTCGGTACGGGACTCTGTACGCTAACGGTGTAAAAAGTCTATAGGTTGCGGATTAAGTATAGCGGCCGCAGTGGCTCCATTTAAAGTGTATGAAATGTCTTTTTAAAGTGTTGCTTTTAGTCGTGTATGAAAATCAGCATTCTCAATTGGGGGCATCGTCCAGTTTTCCACACACTCACTGCCTAACAGGTCACAGCAGACTTAATCTATCAGCAAAAAGGCGGACAGAAAGTATCCTATGTAACCTTTTCTTTGTCGATGGATACACTGAAAACCCTACTTGTGTGCTGATTAGATGACGTCTGCTCTGTATGGTTTGTAGAGATGCTGGTAGAACCCGTAAAACAAACAGGACAAAAGCTATTTAAAAATCTGTGAATTTTTTTTTGGGCGCCAAAAGCGTACACAACAAAAGGCACCCATACTTTGTATACCTTCTCACATTGTTGCCATAAGACTCAGATTGCTAGATTCATTTAGATCTGTGTGAAACCGGATGCATTTGTTGCTATATAGTTAAAACTAAAATAAATGTTTAAGGAAGTGTAAAGCACAAACGCAGTCTGGCCTGGTTGTAAAGGTTTATACAGAAAAAACTGTGTGTTGTGTTAAGTCAGCGATTATAGTTAGTATTGCTCACATTTATAGAAGTTGTGGGATTTGTTTTATTGCGGACGTATGGTTTTGTACACGTGTCTCGGACAAAGTACAGGACTGCGCACGCAGCATAAGAGACACGCACAGTCGCGTGTTTACGCAAAGTGCGTAAGAATACGGGCGCTAAGTACAAATTACACAATAGTGTCATTTAGCTAAAAGGTGGGACAGTAGCCATGCTACAATAGCACAAAACTGCCCGGTTTCTAAAGCAGATTAGTATAAAAAATTTAGTTTAAAAAAATTGTATTGCCTCTGGGGTAAAGCTGCCTATCTGAATGAATTAAAATTTTCTGTACAGAAAAACCAAAGTGTATTTGAGTGAGTGAAAGCAGACAGAGTGGAACTGAACCCAGAAACTGAAGTGGTCTGAAGTGGTAACACCGGGTTAGTAGAGGCCCGGCGGCGTAGGGTTCGCTACCCTGCGTGATTAGAACTGAAGTGGTCTGAAGTGGTCTTAGTGATCCCATACAACTAAGTGCTGAAGTGGTCTGGAGTGATCTAGGCTAGGTGGTCTACAGCAATCGTAGGGCATATAGATAACTAGTATCTATAGACTGTGCTATTGCATCGCATGTCCGTGTGTTCTGCACAGCACAACGTGATACCATTGTGTCAAATGCGCTGTGGGAGAGCATACGCAGACGTGATTGCATAGACAAAAGGGGTTTTTCTTTGACAACGTCGGGAAATCTCCCTGGTGGGCTTCACTGGAAAGGGTGAAGGATAGTTATCTAATTTCTCTGTTTTTCACCTTACAAACAATTCCAGTTGAAAGATACCGAAAAGGAATTTTTCGCTGCCTCTCTCAGGAAAATATTCCAAACAGAACTTCCACCGAAAGAAATTACGGTGTTGTAAGGTCTGATAGGAGCCCTAAGTTGGGTACAGTGCCTTCGCTATCAACAGTGTATGGTAGTACTGGCCAACGTGGGTGGAGAGCGAGTGGAAGGCGCTCAGAGATACTTCCACTGTCTACTTACATTGAGTATTTTGGTGTTTGTGGGAATTTTTTTTGTTATTAAAAGAGACCCACAAATATGGGTGCCAGTTGCTCAAGTGAGAGACGTTTAGGCAGGGTTCAGGCAGAAATGTGGCCAAAAGGCTCAGCAAGGTTTATCATGTGTGAAAATATGGTTCACACACAGAAGTTTTATGCAATGAATGGGTACGTATGACTGACAAAGATAGGGTACCATTCCCTAAGGTGGGCAGCTTTGAACCGGAGGTACTGCAGAACTTAAGGATAAGGATATGTCTGATAAAATCCAGGAAACAAAGGATTAGACATACAGATTGTTTAAATTTATGGCAACAGGAGGGGGATGTGCAAAGGGAATTAGCTCACGCAGCAGGTTCCAAACCTAGCGGGAAAACAATGGCGACCGAACCACCACCACCATATATTGTGGGGGAGAAAGTGGCTACAGACAATGGTACATTGGTACAGGATAGGAGAGTAATTGATAAATATACTAACGCTAACCCTTGCCAGTTGTATCCCATTTTAAATTTTCACCAGGACTGCGAGCAGGAAGATGATCCCAGCACGATATCAGCACTCTCTCTAGCAGCCACCATACAGGATACTCAGGTGGGCACGGCCCAACCATCAAGAGTTGTAGCAAAGCCCCCTAGCGGAGGGATAAGTGAGGTCGTGTCCCCAGGTAAGTATGGTACCATACATTATGCAGAAACTATAGCTCCCCACATTGTAGAATCAAACCAGAAGGATGTAATTGAATTAAATCCTGTCAGGGTAATTGCAGTCCCCAACGGGAAAACTGACAATCAGGGAGTAACTCCCATCAGGAACATTGCCAGGCAGAGTTAAGGTCAATTATGTCTGAATTTCCCGATCCCAGGAAAGATCTAGTCGGATGGCAGAGATTCATTAAAGAGTTAGGTAACGCTCATGAGCCTACAAATAAAGATTGTCGAACAGTGCTACGAGTGTGTTTACCCTCAAATATTGACATCACAAAATTTATAGCAGACAGTAAGTTAGATGCAGAAGTACCTCTCACTGATGAATACAATCAGGAGAACGTACGGCAAATCAATCTGCAATTAGGAGTATATTTCCCTACTGTTGTCAAATGGAATAAAATTTTCTCCATAAGACAAAAGGAAGGTGAAACGGCATCCGAATATTTCCATCGGGCACTGCAGGAAATGTCTAGATACACTGGGATCGAGGACATTAAAGACAATGCGCATCACAGGGAGGTAGCTGTTACAGTATTAATGGACGGGTTGAAGGAGGCACTGAGAACAAGAGTGCAGACCTCTCTACCAAACGGGAGAGGTATCTCGGTGGCTGCATTGAGAGAGTCTGCTATCGAGCACGATAGGAACATCAGGAAGCACAGGGAGTAACAGGGGGAAAAGCTGATGACGGTAAGTATACAGGCTCTTACAGCAAAACCCCATCAGCCGAACACCCAGACCCCTGCTGTTTGGAAAAGGCCTAGAATATGCTACATTTGTAAAAAGGAAGGGTATTTTGCCCAGGATTGTAGGAATAAAGGTACACATAACGTATACCGACCCCCTAGACCGGAATACGAACCACACTACAATTCACATAATTGGGATCAGGGACCACATAGGAGAAATTACGAATTACATGCAGGGGAAACAAGGAGGTACCCACCAAGGAGAGACTGGCAGGCCTCCGAAAATTCTCAGCTACCCCCCTCACATATTGTAGCTGCCAATGCACTGTGGGAGGTCTCAACACACAATAGGGGTTGGGCCACACCTGTAGTCTGCAGCCAGTGAAGTTGATTGCTAGCCATGGTAGTGAACCTGAGGTAACGGTTGATGTAGCTGGTGTACCATTACCTTTCCTTGTACATACAGGGGCGGCCAGGTCAGTGTTGAATTCCACATCAGGTATAAAGACCACGGGAAAAATGATTCGAGCAATGGGAGTAACAGGAACGGTGCAACAATACCCTTTGAGTAGACCTGCAGACATTACGATAGGGCCCTTGCAAACCAAACATTCTTTTCTGTTGACTGCATCAGCTCCGACTAATCTACTCGGCAGAGATTTAAATGTAAAATGCGGTGTGTCATATACTGTACTCCTGAGGGTGTCTTTTTGGATATTCCTGAGAACCATGCTCAAGAAGTGCAAGATATATTAGACACCCCTCAAAGGCTAATGTCGCATTCTGCTGTTATAGACAAGTGTCCATCAAAGGTACAGGAAATTATCTCACAAATACCAAGTTCCCTCTGGACCAAAGATAGACAAAACACTGGATAGATGGCAAATGTAGCTCCAGTAGTAGTACAAGTAAAAGATGGTAGGATAGCTCCAAAAATCCCACAGTATCCTCTGAAGCCAGAGGTATAATTAGGAGTGTACCTTGTCATAGAGCGGCTGCTACAGCAGGGCATCCTAGTCAGGATGCCCAGCACCGCCAATAGTCCCATCTTCCCTGTGAAAAAGAGTGGGAGGAGGGGTTACAGACTAGTGCAGGATCTAAGGGGATAAACAAGATAATTGAGAGCCAATTCCCCGTAGTGCCCAATCCAGCTGTCATCCTCATGCAAATTCCCTCTACTGCAAAATTTTTCACTGTCATTGACCTCTGTTCTGCTTTCCTTTCTGTCCCTCTTCACCCTGACAGCCAGTACCTTTTTGCCTTTACATACAGGGGAGTACAGTACACCTGGACTCGTTTTCCCCAAGGTTTCATTGACAGCCCGAGTATTTTCTCTCAGGCCTTGCATGACTGTTTACAATCCTTTCAACCTGAGAGTGGATCAATGCTAATACAGTATGTCGATGACTTATTGTTGTGTTCCGACTCACTCGAATCGTCCTTGAAAGACACTAAACAGCTTCTGTTTTATCTTTCCCAAATGGGACACAAGGTTTCAAAGGATAAGTTGCAGTTGTGCCAGACCAGGGTAAAATATTTGGGACATTGCTTGACTCAAGGACTTAGACACCTCACCGCTGATAGAATACAGGCAATTCGCAACATGACTCTGCCACAAACGCAGCAACAGATCCGCACTTTCCTTGGAATGTGTGGGTACTGTCAAAACTGGATTCCAGGTTTCTCTATACTAGCTTTACCTTTGCAAGAAATGGTCTCTTCAAACAAACCAGAACGGGTCTCGCACACAGATGAGTCCGAACTGGCATTTGAGAGACTCAAACAGTGCCTATCACAGGCACCTGCATTAGGTATGCCAGATTATGAGAAGCCCTTTGAATTGTACAGTACAGAAAGTGCAGGGTGCGCGGCAGGAGTTTTAACTCAGAGACATGGTGATGCCAGCAGACCGGTAGCATATTACAGTGCACAGTTGGACACTGTAGCGCGGTCTCTTCCCACTTGCTTGCGAAGTGTTGCAGCGATAGCTTTGCTGGTAAGTAAAAGCGAGGACGTAGTGTTAGGACATGACCTGACCATTCATACACCTCATGCAGTATCAGCCTTACTGAACTCAGCCCAAACCAGACATGTCTCATCTGCTCGGTTTACAAAGTAGGAATTATCATTGATGGCCCCGGTAAACATCACTATTAAGAGATGCAGCTCACTAAATCCTGCAACTTACTTGCCAAGTGTGCCTGGACAGGCACAAAGGGTGGAGGATGAGAATGTTGGTGAAAGAGGATTTAGTGCAGACACTGATACGCATGATTGTATGGAATACCTGAACCAGACTTTCACAGCAAGACCTGACATCAGTGACAACCCACTGGAAGGAGTGGACTTTACCTTCTACACTGACGGTAGTTGCCACAGACAGACAGAATCGGGAGACTTGTGTACTGGATATGCAGTTGTAGATGACAGAGGTATCATAGAAGCTAAACCCCTGGGCCCACCACACTCAGCACAAGTTGCTGAGTTGGTCGCCCTAACCAGAGCATGTGAATTGGCCAAGGGTAAGTCAGCTAATATATACATGGATTCCAGGTACGCCTTTGGAGTAGTGCATGATTTCGGGGCCCTATGGTGCCTCAGAAATTTCATGACGGCAGCTGGCACACCTGTAGCGCATGCGTCCCACATAAAAAGGCTTCTAACAACGATACAGGAACCAGGCATAGTGGCTGTTATCAAGTGCAAAGCACATACTAACAACCAAGACCCAATTTCACTTGGTAACAGCTGGGCAGATGAAGCTGCTAAATCAGCAGCCAGCACCACCATACAAACGAACATCACATCACTGATTACATTTAACACGATCAACACACAACAATTAATTGAAATGCAAGATTTGTGTTCTTTACAGGAAAAGGCGGACTGGAGGTCAAAGGGGTATGGCCAGGAATCCTCAGGACTGTGGACAGGTGGACAAGGTAAGCCGGTGGCCCCCAGTGCATATCTTCCAAGCTTAGTTGAGGCGGCACACGGTCTGACTCATCTGGGCAAATAGGGTATGTGCAAGCTGGTAAGAACCTACTGGTGTGCGCCAGGATTCTCTTCTCATGCAGGTAAGAGAGCAATGACATGCATTACTTGCTTGAGGAAGAATATTGGAAAGTCAATACCAACAGAGCCATCCCATATCCCTCTGATAGACGGACCTTTTCAGGTAATACAAATCGATTTCATACAGTTACCACCCTGTAGGAATTTAAAATATGTGTTAATTTGTATTAATGTATTTTCCAACTGGGTAGAAGCGTTCCCTGCTGCCATAAATAATGCTACGTTCACTGCAAAGAAAATTGTGCAGGAATTTGTGTGTAGATATGGTATCCCTAGAATAATTGAAAGTGACAGGGGTACCCATTTTATAGGTGAAATCTTTCAGGTCATGTGCAAACTGATGGGAATTAATAGCAAGCTGCATCCTCCGTACCGTCCACAGGCGAGTGCAAAGGTGAAGAGAGTGAACAGCACTATTAAGAACAAGCTAAGCAAATTAATGGCTGAAACTGGATTGTCATGGCCAGAAGCTTTGCCACTAGTGTTGTACAGCATCAGAACCACTCCCAGGTCTCCCCTTAACCTATCACCCTTCAAAATTCTTTTTGGTCGACAACCTCATGTAATTATAGACCCCCAGGATGATTTGAAATGTAATAATGAAGTGACTGTGAAATATTTGGTTGGGATGAGCCAGCAGCTGAGAAATCAACAAAGAAATTTAAAGCTGGTGATTCCTCACCTACCAAACAGTAATTGTCATGACATTGAGCCTGGGGATTATGTGATGATTTGAAATTTCTTACGCTCAGGTTGCCTCATAGACAGGTGGGAAGGACCATACCAAGTCTTGTTAACTAGCACGACAGCATTGAAGGCCGCCAAAAGAGAGACTTGGGTCCACTCGTCCCACTGCAAGAAGGTCGCTGACCCGGAGAGAACTCGTGACAAAGAGCAGAGTGTAGAGACTCTTGTATCACTGGAGTGTCTGTTCCGGGAAAGTTGAGAGGCAGGACTGTTGAAAGGCATCTGAGCACAGAGAGTAACAAGACCTAGAACGGTTGTCGTACCACTTTCTTTTTTCACCTCCCCCTGCATTTTTCCTTTCTTTTCTCTTTCTTATTTTCCTCCTTTCCCCTAACGAAATGGATCGATCACAAGAGACTGCGTTTCGGGTTCTGTTAGTAATTCTGGTTTTGATAAGGACAGTTTGTTTTGGTGAGGGTCCCAGAGAGGTCGAGCAGGGATCTGGAATGGGTTCTAATGGCAAGTATGAATTTGTAGGATCTCAGGATCAGCACATCACTTTAGTAAAGGCTGGCATCAGTAAGCGCTCTGGTAGTCAGGGAGCTCGGAGGCACTGTGAGGGGTTATTGTCTGATGAATATTGTATTTGTAGGAATTGTGAGAATATAGTCGAGGATGGGTGCATCCAGATATGTCAGTCCAACCTTAATATCGACATGGACCGTCATCCGTTGAGTGATTACCACTCACTAGTGGGTAAGGTCTTAAACCAGACAGAATGCTGGGTGTGCTCACAGGTACCTCAAGGTCAGAGCAAGTCAGGATTAGTACCATACCCTTTAGCAATAGATGAGATACTCGAATTGCGGGGTGGGAGACCGGTGGACAAGAAATTCAATATCTCTAGGCCCCCTAGTTTGAAGCTCCACCAGTATCATGTAGACAGGTCCTTATTGTGTTTTAATATTTCCAATTACCGAAAACCGGGAAATTGGGAAGTGACGTGGAATAACCAGACAATGACCTTTTCATACAGAGCTGATAGGATACCCATAGACTCTGAACTTGTACGCCAAATAGCCAACAGTGGGAGGTATTTTCGGTATAGGTATACTCGTGAAAGCAAGACCACGTGGGTTGGAAGAGTATCGTCAGGGTATTGTGCTCATATCATCCAGCCCCATACCTGTACTGAGCAGATGGGAGAACTAGGGACTGGTTTCTTTACATGGAAAATTTGTAATATGGTGATGTTATATTTTGTCCCCTATGTTCTCCCAGATGATGCCTATTTCATATGTGGGAGGAAGGTGTACAAGTGGCTTGCCCCGAGCTCAGAGGGATTGTGTTATATTGGGAGAGTACTACCAGAGGTCATGACCATAACCCATGATAAGATGAAAGACGTTCACCGCAGTGCTCAGGCTCCGTGTACTCATACTCACTATGAACACATCATCAAGAGACACCTCATAGATAGGGCAGAGCACGCAGCCTCTGATTTGATCCACGAATCCACCGGGATTCAGTTCCTTCTCACATTAGACATCACCCGTACTGCCAGAGGAACTATAAATTATAGGTATATCCATGCGCTAGCGAACTTGATAGATAATATCACTGAGATGTATGTCGACACCTTCAGGTATACGGGAAGGGAGTTACAAGCTTACAAGAAGGAACTGATTCAGCACAGGATGGACCCTAATTATGTCACAGCCGTGACAGGTGGGTACTGTGTTACTCTGGCAACTCAATATGGTGTGAAGTGCTGTACGTATATTACAAACAGCACTGACGACCCAACGGAGATTATCGATTGAAAGATGGACGATATCCTGCAGTTGAAGTGGGAGTTCAGGAGGAAGCACAACCTTACCTTAGCGACTGTGAGTAATGAACTGACCGGCTGGGTCTCATGGTTGAACCCACGCAAATGGTTCTCAGGTTTAGGAAAGTGGGCTCAGAATGTCATTATGAGTGTGGGGAAGTTTCTCCTTTGTATCCTGGGAGTAGTCATAATTATTGGTTCGATATTTAGGTGTGTTCGAATTCTAATGCGGCGCAAGCACGGCACAACTCTGATGAGTCTAAGGAGCGAGGGCGCTGTTATAGCAGCAGATTTAATTTATGACCCATCCATAGAGACAGTGTTATGATAAGGATTGCAAATGAATTTCATGGCCTGTTTCTTTCACCCGTTTTTCTTTTGTTTCCCCCTCTGCCCAGATACATCCATCCAGAAAAGACATCAGCCCTACCCAAAATGTTTATGTGAATGTATTTTATATATGTGTCTTATCTTCATCTCTGCAACCTCCAGTTAATGGCACACATAGTCAACAGGTGATATCCACATATACTAGCACTCACATATGTTTCCCCCTCCATGTATCATCAACTAAATGTGCACCCCATTTGTTGGAACAAGAAGCCGAAAAGAGCTTGGTAGTGTTTGTTGGCCCATTTACAGACCCTTAATATGGGATGAGAAGGATTTAATGTATACTTCGCAATACCTCGAAGCTTATCTAGAACATATACGGCACGATGATACACGCCCCTCAGACATGGATTCATACATACATGCTTTTTACTATCCCACTAGGTCATACATTTCCCACCTACAACTCTTCCCCGATCATCCAAGCTTTTGTATATATTGTATAGGTAATATTTCTTTCCTGTTTATTGATTAATTAGTGGCAGTTATTGATGACTGCCAAAGGGTGGACTGTCGAAGTCAGAAAATATTACAACACACACATTACGTACAAACACCACATAGATGGCCTCCGTGTGCGTACGTGTTCGGCTGTGCGTGCACATAGTCGCAAATTGCATATGGTCGCTCCTGCGGTCCTGCGCATTAGAGCGTGGTATGAGTAATTACAGTGGAATTTGTACTCTCATGGCAAAGCCACAAAGACATATCATAAATCTAATCTATATATTGTATAAATCCCACACTGTCTGCTTTTTCTTCTAAATAGCATGAAGATCCCACACTGTCTGCTTTTTCTTCTAAATAGCATGAAGATCGGTCACACATAAATTAAAACTCCCAGAGACTAAAATACAATGGCCTTATTTACACTAAGCTTTGAAATTCTATGAAGAAGGCAAACACCTTTGTTTACTAGGATAGCTGAGTTTCTATTTAAAACAATAAGTACTGAATTGACATTGTCTCACCTGAAGACAAAAACAAAAGAAGAGACAATACCCAGGAACCGAAGCTGCGAGAAACTCAATTAGCAAATAGCTAACCAAAATACAAACCAGACACTTAGAAATCTGAGATATTAACATTCATAGTTTAAACTCTTTGAGATGTATGTGCTTGTATATATATATATATATATATATATATATATATATACATACACATATATAATTCCTAACAAATTGTAATAGCAGGAGTATGTGTGTGTATACATATATATATATATATATATATATATATAATTATATGGATATATGTATATCTTGAGGATGGATATAGATAATCATATCATGTGTGGGATCATATTGTTCAGAGACACGTAAACATTAATCTGATGGGAATAAGAATATTATTACATATTACCACATTAACTTATTAATAGTACCAGATTTATGTATGATTAATGTGATGGGTTTAACTGGTCATGGGGCGCCTACTTCTTGAGCTGACCAATGATCTCCGGTGCACAGGATATGTCCCACCCCCGAACCAATGGAAGAAGAGCACACAGTGTCTATTGTATTATGTTTTGATCTACTGTATAAAAGATGCCTGCTGCAGACCTGGTCACACAAGACTCACAAAGTTATCTATCTAGATGACCGAGGACCAGACTGGGTAGCGCGGCGAAATCCAAACAAGTATGTATCATTGACTGTAGCCATTATTCTTTTGTATTGTATTGCTTTGTTATTGTAACCCCCTTTCAGTAATAATACGCTGTGGTGTCGGAACCCAGTAGTTCAATTACAATCTGGTGTCGCGGATTCGGTTTTACTCGGTTTTACTCGGTTCTCAAAACCGAATCTTATTGGCTATCCAAAACACGTGACATCCGTGAGCCAATAAGATGTCGTTTTGAGAACCGAGTAAAACCGAGTAAAACCGAATCCGCTCATCTCTAGTGTCGTGTCTTCCTTTCCCTGCTAAGGTTTAAAGTGTATTACTATCGCATCGCATAGCTGTTAAGGGTTCACGGTGTATCATTGGGTGTGTACGCACTGTGTGTACTTTGTACAGCCAGCGCGGCATTTGTACGCAAAGTCCGTACTCGGTACGGGACTCTGTACGCTAACGGTGTAAAAGTCCGTAGGTTGCGGATTAAGTATAGCGGCCACAGCGGCTCCATTTAAAGTGTATGAAATTTCTTTTTAAAGTGTTGCTTTTAGTCCTGTATGAAAATCAGCATTCTCAAGGGTTGAATTCCACCTTGTTACCACCTCTTGCTTCAGATGATGGCGGAGCAGGTTCAGGAGTGTTTGCTGGTGCTCCAGTCTTCGGCACGCGGTGGCTGAATGCCGAAAGTGGCCCGCAATTCTTCGGGCCACCGACAGCATCTCTTGCACGCCCCTGTCGTTTTTTAAATAATTCTGCACCACCAAATTCAATGTATGTGCAAAACATGGGACGTGCTGGAATTTGCCCACATGTAATGCATGCACAATATTGGTGGCGTTGTCCGATGTTACAAATCCCCAGGAGAGTCCAATTGGGGTAAGCCATTCTGCGATGATGTTCCTGACAGCTGTGTGCCTCTTATGGAATGCGGTGATACAAAGCGTAGCCTGCCTAGGAACGAGCTGGCGTTTGGAGATGCTGCTACTGGTGCCGCCGCTGCTGATCTTGCTGCGGGAGGCAATACATCTACCCAGTGGGCTGTCACAGTCATATAGTCCTGAGTCTGCCCTGCTCCACTTGTCCACATGTCCGTGGTTAAGTGGACATTGGGTACAACTGCATTTTTTAGGACACTGGTGACTCTTTTTCTGAGGTCTGTGTACATTCTCGGTATCGCCTGCCTAGAGAAGTGGAACCTAGATCGTATTTGGTACCGGGGACAAGCTAACTCAATAAATTGTCTAATTCCCTGTGAATTAACGGTGGATACCGAACACACGTTTAACCCCACCCAGGCTGCCAAGGCCTGAGTTATCTGCTTTGCAGCAGGATGACTGCTGTGATATTTCATCTTCCTCGCAAAGGACTGTTGGACAGTCAATTGCTTACTAGAAGTAGTACAAGTGGTCTTCCGACTTCCCCTCTGGGATGACGATCAACTCCCAGCAGCAACAACAGCAGCGCCAGCAGCAGTAGGTGTAACACTCAAGGATGCATCAGAGGAATCCCAGTCAGGAGAGGACTCGTCAGACTTGCCAGTGACATGGCCTGCAGGACTATTGGCTTTCCTGTCTAAGGAGGAAATTGACACTGAGGGAGTTGGTGGTGTGGTTTGCAGGAGCTTGGTTACAAGAGGAAGGGATTTAGTTGTCAGTGGACTGCTTCCGCTGTCACCCAAAGTTTTTGAACTTGTCAATGACTTCTGATGAATGCGCTCCAGGTGACGTATAAGGGAGGATGTTCCTAGGTGGTTAACGTCCTTACCCCTACTTATTACAGCTTGACAAAGGCAACACACGGCTTGACACCTGTTGTCCGCATTTCTGTTAAAATAATTCCACACCGAAGTGGTGATTTTTTTTGTAATTTGACCAGGCATGTCAATGGCCATAATCGTCCCACAGACAACAGGTGTCTCCCCGGGTGCTTGACTTAAACAAACCACCTCACCATCAGAATCCTCTTTGTCAATTTCCTCCTCAGCGCCAGCAACACCCATATCCTCATCCTGGTGTGCTTCAACAGTGACATCTTCAATTTGACTATCAGGAACTGGACTGCGGGTGCTCCTTCCAGCACTTGCAGGGGGCGTGCAAATGGTGGAAGGCGCCACTTCTTCCCGTCCAGTGTTGGGAAGGTCAGGCATCGCAACCGACACAATTGGACTCTCCTTGGGGATTTGTGATTTAGAAGAACGTACAGTTCTTTGCTGTGCTTATGCCAGCTTAAGTCTTTTCATTTTTCTAGCGGGAGGATGAGTGCTTCCATCCTCATGTGAAGCTGAACCACTAGCCATGAACATAGGACAGGGCCTCAGCCATTCCTTGCCACTCCGTGTCGTAAATGGCATATTGGTAAGTTTACGCTTCTCATCAGAAGCTTTTAATTTTGATTTTTGGGTCATTTTACTGAACTTTTGTTTTTTGAATTTTACATGCTCTCTACTATGACATTGGGCTTCGGCCTTGGCAGACGACGTTGATGGAGTTTCATCATCTCGGCCATGACTAGTGGCAGCAGCTTCAGCACGAGGTGGAAGTGGATCTTGATCTTTCCCTATTTTACCCTCCACATTTTTGTTCTCCATTTTTTAATGTGTGGAATTCTATGCCAGTAATATATATCAATAGCAATGGCCTACTGTACCGTACTGCTATATATATACTGGTGGTCAGAAATATTCTGCACTGTCCTCCTACTATATACTGCGCACAACTAAAATGCAGCATAGATATGGATGGATAGTATACTTGACGACACAGAGGTAGAGCAGTGGACTACTGTACCGTACTGCTATATATATACTGGTGGTCAGCAAAATTCCGCACTGTCCTCCTACTATATACTGCACACAACTAAAATGCAGCACAGGTATGGATGGATTGTATACTTGACGACACAGAGGTAGAGCAGTGGACTACTGTACCGTACTGCTATATATATATATATACTGATGGTCGGCAAAATTCTGCACGGTCTTCCTACTATATACTGCGCACAACTAAAATGCAGCACAGGTATGGATGGATAGTATACTTGACGACACAGAGGTAGAGCAGTGGACTACTGTACCGTACTGCTATATATATACTGGTGGTCAGCAAAATTCTGCACTGTCCTCCTACTATATACTGCGCACAACTAAAATGCAGCACAGGTATGGATGGATAGTATACTTGACAACACAGAGGTAGAGCAATGGACTACTGTACCGTACTGCTATATATATATACTGGTGGTCACAGCAAAATTCTGCACTGTCCTCCTACTATATACTACAATGCAGCACAGATATAAAGCGTTTTTCAGGCAGAGAACGTAGATATTTTCAGCACAATGAGCACAGATATTTGCAAGCACACTGAGCACAGATATTTGCAGCACACTGAGCACAGATATTTGCAGCACACTGAACACAGAAACTGAGAGAACACAGCCATGTCCTCTCGCTATCATCTCCAAAGCACGAGTGAAAATGGCGGCGACGCGTGCCTCCTTATATAGAATACGAATCTCGCGAGAATACAACAGCGGGATGATGACGTTCGGGCGCGCTCGGGTTAACCGAGCAAGGCGGGAAGATCCGAGGCTGCCTCGGAACCGTGTAAAATGGGTGAAGTTCGGGGGGGTTCGGATCCAGAGGAACCGAACCCGCTCATCACTAGTAAGGACTTGTGCTATATCTTTAGACGATGGGGCTAAAGTGTCATCTGGGCGTTTGAGTGGTTGAATGAGTGAGACTGGAGAAGCTCCCCTCAGTAAGTTGGAGAGGCATCTACCCGTTTTATTACCAAAAAGGTAAAACCTGTGATGTTTATAAAAAGTGTGATTTCACCTATGGAAGTCATAACTGCATCAAATGCAACCTTGGCATCGAGGTCGCAACATTTGGAAAGGGGAGATGGTGACTGTTTACATTTCTGGTAGGCCCCCATTAGTTGCTGTTGGGAGCGTTTGAGGTCAGCGGCAAACTTTTTCTTTCTGCGAGATACATATTCTATGGTACGCCCTCGTATGACTGATTTAGAGGCCTGCCAGCAAGTCAATGGGTCAGTCTGAGCCATATGTGCATTATCATTACTATATTCATCCTAAAATACCTCCAGCTCTTTGTGGAAATCTATAGAGGAGGAGAAGTTGGTAGGAAAGTGCCAGCGTTTATAGGAGCCCACATCTAACTTGGAAGAGATAGAAACCCAAACAACAGATTGATCCGATAGCGCCATTGGCTCTATAGCGGAATCAATAGCACTAATAAGTTTGTCTATATTTGCATTTATTTGTTGGTATGAGTAGTACTATTTAAGTCTTATAGGTGTTAAATTGTTAATAGATTTTGTCATGCATTATTACTGTAATTTACCCCAATATACAGTATGTTTACAACCTGTTTTTGTTTTGTATACATCATGTTGCTGGGTTACAGTATCATTTCTCATATATTATTGGTTCACTTTTGTCAGGTGGTTCGGCTCCCTCCGTGACGCTGGTGTTGGCGCTCCCTTGTGATGTCACTTTTCAGTGTGGAATGCAGCGTGCAGATGGCGCCATGGATGGTCCGGGTTAGGGTATATAGGGAAGTTATTTGCATTACTTTGTTTATGCCCTAATAAAAAATGTTTTATCATAAACATTGAAACATCGGATGGTACCCACATCCTGCTTTATTTATTTGCTGCCTGTACATTGTATCTCCTTTTATCCCTCAGTAAGGGTCAGTGTACTGTAGGAGACAGTGACTCCCCAGGAGACATAGTATGCATGTATTGGTTCTCTACTCCTAGTTTGGTTATAACATATTAAACAGCATGTTTATCTGCGTAAGAAATATGAACTGTTATGAGGAACTACTGTTCTATGCTTTCATATTCTTAACTCAGTAATATCTCTCTGCACATGTCAATGCATGGTGACCAGAACATATATGAACAGGACTTCTGTTCTACACAAATATGGAAATAATGTTCTATGGACAATGATGTATGCAGGCTTTTAGCTGGGGAATATGGAACAAGGGTCATCAGGGCTGCCAACAGAAATTGTGGGTCCGGGAACTGGACAAAATTGTCAGGACCCCCCACACCCCAGCCTGCCACTACGTTAAGGTAGGCTCTTTAGGCAGGTCCCTAACAGTGGTGCAAGTAGAAAATAAATCTTAGTGGTACTGTACGTGCGCGCGAAGGCGTGCATGCCCAAAAAATGGGTGTGGCCACATGCAACATGGGGCGTGACCAATGAAATTGGGGGCGTGATACACATATGGGGAGCCAGATACACATATGACCTCAATAGTGCCAGATACACATATGCCCCCACAGTGCCAGATTCGCCCCCACAGTTCCATATATACATATGGCCCCACAGTTCTAGATACGCCCCCACCCAGCCAGAAACACAAACTGTATGACCCCAGCAGTGCCAGATAGCCCCCACCATGCCAGATACACATATGCCCTCACAGTGTCAGATACGCCCCCAACGTGCCAGATACACATATGACCCCCGCAGTGCTAGATAGCCCCCACCATGCCAGATACACATATGCCTTCACAGTGCTAGATATGCCCCCACAGTGCCAGATGCATGTATAACCCACAGTGCCAGATGCTCCTATGCCCCACAGTGCCAGATGCACATATGCCCCACAGTGCCTATCCCTTTCCCCCTCCACGCTGCTCACCGCTGCTGTGTAAGGGAAGGATAGCACAGCGCAGTGCCTCTCCTGCCGCTCAATGCTCAGTGAAGTTTGTCTCTGATGGTGGCATGAATCTGAAATGAGGTGCCAGTTTGTTAGTCAATCAGAGCTCACGGACCGACAGCCCAATCAGGAGCCGCGGCTGCCATTCCATGAGCTCTGACTGGCTAACGAACCGGCGCCTCATTTCAGATTTATGTCGCCGCCGGACACCGGACTTCACTGAGCATTGAGGGGCAGGCAATTTCTTATCGGTACGCAGTACAGCCCCGATCCGCCATACTTTCAGCACTGGTCCCTAACCACCCTCATTAAATTGATCACTAATTAATTAATAAACTAATCACCTAATTAAATCAATCACTTGAATTGTTTTAAAAAATAGTACTTTGTTATTGCATGCAATTTTTTTTATCAGAGACTCTGTTTTAAAGCTTATTAAAAAAAAATACAAAAATTTGGGGCTAGATGTGGTGGCCTGCGAGAGGCACAGCACAAGTGTGATGCATGACTGCAAAATATACCATACAAACCTGGTCTTGCTGCGCTGCGTCTTCTGTCCGTCACGTGGTCCATGCTCTGTCCTCAGTCCTGTGGCTTGGCTCCAGTCTCCTCTTTTCTTTCCCCGTCCAACCGTCATGCCTCTCCGGCACTGCTCCTCAATCCGGCGGGCAGTGGACCCTCTCCTCTACAGTGGCGCAGCGTGGCACTGTACAATAAACTTTATTGCTGTACAATAAACTTTATTGTACAGGTAACGGAGAACGGGAGCAGAGATGGTGGGATTCCTGCAGGAACTGCTATACGTGCAGTGGGCGGAAGCCCACAGCCCAGCTTCGCTGGGAGAATGGGGCAACTGGGCGGTATGAGCGGCCTGGGCCCTCCACTCTCTGTCAGAGTGGCCGGGCCCGGGACAAGTGTACCCAGGGTAGCCCCTTGATAGCGGCTCTGAGGGTCACAAACCACTGTCATTAAACCCCACTGGTAACATTATACACTTGACTTGTCACATTGATTAATGATAACACTGTCCAATCCTTTTATATAATGTTGGCAACATTTATAACTCAGATTTATATTCCAGAACCTGGTCTAAATGATCTTCAATAGCTATCTCTCTATCTATCTCTCTATCTCTCTATCTATCTATCTATCTATCATATGTGTGTGTAGTCAACATAATTCAGAAAGCTGTGCTAACTGATTTATAATTCTTTTTTTAACTGAAATATTTTTATTAAAGAGAATATAATTTCACATTACAGATCATTCATATCAATACATACATATATATAACAACAGTATTAAATATGATCCATAATAACTTCTACAACAAACAACAAAAAAGAAAAAAAAAAAAAAAAACAGGGAAAACGAGGAGGATACAGGTAAGTATAATACAGTATAATTCAATGAGTGTACACATGCCCCTTGATCGCAAACCAAGTAGGCAACAGACACTTACAGAGTATGTAATAATAGAGACCTAGCATCAAGCAAGATAACGACAATAAAAACAAGAATGACACCTACAGAGCAACATCAGAAAGGACACTGACAGTAAGAAGGAGTTCCATTATAATCTTCCTAATCCATGGCACTGTGCAAGGCCACCTGAGTATTGTAATAATCCGACCAAGATTGCCATTTGATCAGGAGGGAAGAAGAGGCCATAGAGTATTTAATCCCTATAGTTTACATTTCAAAGCTACCCTGGATATTAGAAATCACCTTCGACATAGAGGGGGGGGGGGGGGGGGGGTCTGCTCTTTTCCAATATTGGGCTAAAGCAGCCCTGGTAGCGATAAATATATGTCCTATAATATATTTATTATTAGCTTGGACAGATAGGGGGAAATAATGCATGAAGACAATTTCAGGAAGCAATGGAAGGAACTCACCCGCAACTTGTTTAATCAAATCAAAAATCTCATTCCACAGGGGTTTAATTATAAGACATTCCCAGAAAGTATGAACTAGTGTACCTTCTAAGCATCATTGTCACCAACAGAATCTGGAGGATTCAGTCCAAGTTCTATGTAGCTTATTTGGGGTATGATAAAGACCATCGATCAATTTAAACATAATTTCTGAATGACTGGGATATCTTAAAAACATTTAAGAAGACTCTATTGCAATTATCATTCATCAAGAATATTCAGCCTGATTCCCATCTAACTTGGATTTGAAGGTTCAGGTTATCATGAGGTGACAAAAGAGTATTTTACCATAAGGATATACCACCTTTATGGCCTATAGTGGAAATTGTAACCAAAATATATGGCGGAGGAGAGGGGAGGGAAAGTGTGGAAGATGAGTTTGTTGAGATCCAGTATCTAATGCGTAAGTACTTATACAAATCCTGCACTGAGTACTGAGTTTGTAGTTGTTGGAAAGATTTAAGGTTTGAATCATCATAAATATCTTTAATCGTTTAAAATACCCAGTTCCTGCCAGTTCTGTAGAGAAAGGTCAGAAATCAGTTTTGAAACTACCAGTAGGGATAAATTGGAAGAAGAGAGGAAGAATTCTCCTAATGAATCAATTAACTTATCCCAAACTATAAGGGTGTCCGAGATATTTTTTAAGGATACGGCATAATATGGCCTTGCAGAAGGCTTAACCCATATTAAATCAAGAAGAAGGAAACCTTGGTACATTACATTTTTCGACATCAACCCAGGGTTTAGTAGACCCAGGTGAGAGACAGTCTTTCAATTGGTCAAGTAAGCAGGTATGTTGATATACAGCAAGATTGGGTAAAGCGGGACCTCCACTATATTTAGACTTATATGGGGGAGCTCTAGTCATCCTAGGTCTTTTACCTTTCCAGATAGACATAATTGAATAGAATTTATTAAGTCATTTGAACAAATTCTAAACAAATAAAGGATTTTGGGGAGTAACATCATTGTAATGGAAGAGAGATGCCACATCCATGATATTTCGTAGTTTATCCACAGCTTCGTGAGGTCAGTAAAATAGTCAAGAAGGAGAAGAAAATTACATGATATAGTATCCTGTAATTTTAAGGGTATTCTGATTCCTAAATATTGAAGGGAAGAGGTTTACCAGGAATCTTTATATTGAGACTGTAAGGACTGAAGAAGTGTTTCATTTATAGTATGATATATTGGAGTAATCTTGTAGAATATTATAAAGAGCTGTGAGGGAAGATTCAGGATTTGTTATAAATAACAGAACATCATCAGCAAAAAGACAAAACTTGTGCTGTGAGGAACCTTTAGGGAACCTTTCTATTAACATAGAAGAATTGATGAAGATAAAGGGCATCCTTGACGCGTTCCATAAGTAATAGGGAAGGCTCAGAAGTGGAACCCATTGCCGAAGACACGCGCCGTAGGGTTGGTATATAAGTGTAAGACAGCTTGTAAAAAATAACCTGAGAAATCAAACTTGGCAAGAACCTCAGACAAATAGAGCCAATGGATCCTATCAAAAGACTTACCCTGCATCAAGTGAAAGCAGTCATAAAGGCTTTTGTTGAGCAGAATGGGCTTCAAGCAGAGAGAAGACTCTCCTAGTAATGTTTGGTGCCTGTCTGTCTTGAGTAAAACCAACTTGATTTTGGGAGACCACAGTGAGGAGTAACGGATTCAGCCTGTTTGCAATTAATTTTACATAGATCTTTACATCCGAGTTCAAAAGTGCTATAGGCCTATAATTTTGACAAAGGGACTGATTCTTGCCAGGCTTGGGGATCGTAACTATATAAGCCTCTAACATTTCTCCTGGGAAGGAGTTCTTAGATATATTGTTATAAAGATTAACCAAGATACAGTAGGTGTCAGAGGGACCTTGACATTTAAAATAAAAAAATTAAAATAAATATATATATATATATATATATATATATATATAAATGTGAAAACCATCACTCACTCACTGACTCATCACTAATTCTCTTACTTCCCGATATGTTAGGAAGCTGAAATGTAACATAGGTATTCTTCAGGTGGGAAATAGAAAAACTGCATAATTAGGATTCAAATAAACCTCCCCTGAGGGTATGAAAAGGGAGTTGACATAATGATGATGATGATGATGATGGGTGGCTTGCATTACGTGAATGATAACGCCAAAACGGACAATCGGATCAAAATTTGGATTGCACCTGCAGTGTGTAGTAATTTCATAAACTACAAAAATGGTCCTGTAACTTTTTACTGTATCTGCTACGGGTGCTCCTCGGGTAATGCCAAGAACCATAGATTAATATTACTTACATTAAGACATCTCAAATTTCCATCTCTATAGATTTTTCCAAATTTTTAACACTCATTTATATAGAAGAATTGGTACTATCTGTCTAATCTATCTATCTATCTATCTATCTATCTATCTATCTATCTATCTATCTATCTATCTATCTATCTATCTATCTATCTATCTACCAAAGTACAATGACCATATCCATGAAACAGTATCCCTTTGTACACCTTTCTACCACAAAGGTAATACACATTACCAAGCAAAAATGTAAAGTACTGTACAGTATGTTTAGAACTAGCAAATATCTGGCTTGCATTATGTTAGGTGTAAAACCTCCTTGTATCAATGTACCATCACATTTCATAGTAGTATTCAAACATTTTAGCCATGCTTTGGCCATTTACTGTACTTGTACAAACACATCATCCATAATAAACATAGCGCCAGATCAATGACACTTGGAAGTATTTATTGATGGCACATAATATTGTAAGAACACAATGGGGTAAATTTACTAAAGGTCGATTTAGTTACATTTTTTATTGATTTTAAATCGATCTAAATCCATGTTGCGTTTCAGGGGCTAAAATGCACATTTTTATAAACCGATGATTTTTTATTTAAAAAAAATGTCAATGTTCGGAAATGTGCGATTTAGCCCCTAAAACACATTAATTTAGAGAGTTTTAAAATTGATAAATATTGACCTTTAATAAATATATCCCAATATGTTTGACCCAATCCCTGTTGTGCTACATGAAGTAATGAAGTATCCCTAATCCCAAATGGAGTAGACAGGGCAGGGAAGAACTGGTATCATCAGGCTAGACAGCCACATCAAGAACTTCATCCTTCTCAATGTTACAACCTGCAAGAGGAAAGAAAAGTAGGGTAAGTCAACATCTATTAAAGCATAATGGGGGGGGGGGGGGTATTCAATTGTTTGAAAAGTTAGTTGGGTATCTTTTTTTCCTAACTAATAGACAGGAAAAAACAGACACCCAACCGACTTTTCAAACAATTGAATTCCACCCAGTGAGTCTGCTCCATAAATATAATTTCCCCCTTCAGTTTTTTAGTGTGTTTGCTGGCCAGTGAAAACCACATCTTTACCCATTTTAATTCCTAATCCTGCTAAATTAAAATATAAATCTCTGGTTCTAATACTCTCTAATAAACAGGATATAGAACCCAGGATGTGGTTAGGATCCTAAAGGGGGGTACCCACGGAGCGATATTCTAGGCAATCTGACTAGCTTGCTTATCATTTAAGCAGGATCGCTCCGTGTGTACCCCATACAGCGATAGCGATGCGCAGCCCCGCGCATCGCTATCGCTGGTGCTAGATTGTCCTGCCGTGCAGGCCAATCTAGCGGGTCGCTCACTTCACCCGCTGGGTAAAGTGAGCGGCCCCCCGTACGTTCATCACAGATCGCGCTGTGCTGAGCGGCGGGAGAGATGTGTGCTGAGCGGTTCGCTCAGCACACATCTCTCGCACATCGGCCCGTCTATATGGGCCTTAACAGTAAATACTGTGGTTAGGATTAAGATTGAGGAAAGAAGGGTGTTAGTGTTAGGATGCGGGAGGGTGGGGTGGTTGGGGTTAGGCTGCAGGAAGGGTGGGGTAGGGTAAAAAAAAACTTACAGGGATCCGTTGGGATTTTGACAGTCAGGATACCGCTGTCGGCGTTCTGAAAGGATGACGACTGCTGGAATTTTGATACCATCACATCCAACCCACAGTAACATCTACTTAACGTATATTATATGAATAAATAAATATATATATATATATATATATATGGAGGCAGGGGAGAAGAACAAGCGCCATATGGTGTAGTATTTTAAATGAATAGGAGTGGTAGATACGTATATATAATGTAAGTACCGGGTGGATTCTTGAGATCAGGCCTGTCTGTCTCACTCTATTCTTGGTGGCTGTTCCCCACCTATATGTTAGGAGACAAAGATCATCGCCATATAGTGTAGTAACCTCGGATATATCTTAGGGAACCCTCCCCTATATTTCATGCGTACCAAAAGAAAAATTCAATATAGCATATGGGATATACTTATATCCAGATAGATCAAGTCGGTCCAGTATGATGTTTTTTGGCTAAATCAATCGCCTGCTACTGCCTTATATAGCAATATCAAATTTTTAATCAACATAAACCATATACAAATTCAAAATAAAAATAAAAATAAAAATAAATCAAATCAAGAATCTTAGCTGATTGGTATAGGCAGTAGGCAGGTCAGTCTCAACGCGTTTCGCCTCCAGGGCTTCCTCAGGAGAATACATGATATCAAAAAGTACACATATTTATAGTTACTTTCAGTTTCATTTAGCAGCTACTTCCGGTTCGCGTCATTTCCGGAACCGGAAGTGCTCGGTCCGACTTACATCACAAATATACATGGATGGCTGAACATTTAACAGTAAATTGTATTGGTGGCGCAGTGTTTATAGAATTATGAGAGCAGTTTATTTAAACTAAGCAGATCGGACATACAGTCCGTGTGCTCCGTGAAACCGGAAATGACGCGGCTCGTCCCGGCCGCTGCCGCGTCACTTCCGGTCAAATTACATAACCAGCGTGCGTTCCAGCAGTTTTGCTGAGCACATCCTGTTATTGGTTGGCAAGCTGGATGGCGGAAATACCATAAGTAATGTCATGAGTGTGTTTTGGAGTAATAGGGAAACCGGGATCGTCACGGATACTCAGCAGCAATTCAAACGAATAAATAATATAAATTCACACAGTATACATATGTGCAATGGATTAAGATACATGAATAATTTAGAGACAAAAGGGTATAGATAAAAGTAACAGATAAATATATATACATAAAAAATAAAAAATACAAAAAATATGTATAAAAAATATATATATATCCTCTTATCATAAAATCCAAATTTATGCCCATATAATAGCTGAGCTCCTTTCTAGCCTGTGCCACAGGCTCCCTGAGAAATAGTTCTTCCGCTCTTTTCATAATGTAACCCGCACTGTAGGACCCAATGCATTACTTAGGATGAGTACTAATTTTTAATCTTCCCTTGGATTATGTAATTATTTATTTATTTAATTATTTAATTGTTCAATTATTTAATTATTTATTGATTTATCGGTGCATAACATGTCTGGCTCAGCTATTATATGGGCATAAATTTGGATTTTATGATAAGAGGATGTGTGCGTTCCACAGCTTATGACGCACAAACAGGAAAGAGCACGGAACATACCCCACCAAAAAACATATATTTGGGATGATGGATTACCTCTGCACTAATGTGGAACTTTTATATTAATTTTTCACATATATATATATTTTTTATACATATTTTTTGTATTTTTTATTTTTTATTTTTTATGTATATATATTTATCTGTTACTTTTATCTATACCCTTTTGTCTCTAAATTATTCATGTATCTTAATCCATTGCACATATGTATACTGTGTGAATTTATATTATTTATTCATTTGAATTGCTGCTGAGTATCCGTGACGATCCCGGTTTCCCTATTACTCCAAAACACACTCATGACATTACTTATGGTATTTCCGCCATCCAGCTTGCCAACCAATAACAGGATGTGCTCAGCAAAACTGCTGGAACGCACGCTGGTTATGTAATTTGACCGGAAGTGACGCGGCAGCGGCCGGGACGAGCAGCGTCATTTCCGGTTTCACGGAGCACACGGACTGTATGTCCGATCTGCTTAGTTTAAATAAACTGCTCTCATAATTCTATAAACACTGCGCCACCAATACAATTTACTGTTAAATGTTCAGCCATCCATGTATATTTGTGATGTAAGTCGGACCGAGCACTTCCGGTTCCGGAAATGACGCGAACCGGAAGTAGCTGCTAAATGAAACTGAAAGTAACTATAAATATGTGTACTTTTTGATATCATGTATTCTCCTGAGGAAGCCCTGGAGGCGAAACGCGTTGAGACTGACCTGCCTACTGCCTATACCAATCAGCTAAGATTCTTGATTTGATTTATTTTTATTTTTATTTTTATTTTGAATTTGTATATGGTTTATGTTGATTAAAAATTTGATATTGCTATATAAGGCAGTAGCAGGCGATTGATTTAGCCAAAAAAACATCATACTGGACCGACTTGATCTATCTGGATATAAGTATATCCCATATGCTATATTGAATTTTTCTTTTGGTACGCATGAAATATAGGGGAGGGTTCCCTAAGATATATCCGAGGTTACTACACTATATGGCGATGATCTTTGTCTCCTAACATATAGGTGGGGAACAGCCACCAAGAATAGAGTGAGACAGACAGGCCTGATCTCAAGAATCCACCCGGTACTTACATTATATATACGTATCTACCACTCCTATTCATTTAAAATACTACACCATATGGCGCTTGTTCTTCTCCCCTGCCTCCACAGAATTGCATGACTGAATGTACCCAAGTCATATTTTGAAGAACTGAGCAGCCACCAAAGAAGCTTGGGAGGTGTTCACTGACGGAGCATTCACGATCGACTAAGTCCAAACAGCAGGACTTTTTGACGACCCCTTCCTTCAAAGGAACATTTGGACGTTAGACTAAGCGCACTGACCTATAAAAAACTCTCTCCATATATATATATATATATATATATATATATATATATGAAAAAAGTGATAATTGGCGCAATGGACCTTCCTCTAAAAGTTCATGCGGTTTGCAATGGATCTTTAAAATGTCCAGAGCACTTCCCCTATATCTTCTGGGGTGGCAGCCTGTTCTCCAAATGATCCACTGTTCCGGCAGATCTTCAATGGATTCTAAAAAACAAATGAGAGAGGCGCCCCTAGTGCAATATAGACAGTATGATATACCTCCACCAAGAAACACCCTAAAATTAGAGGTGTACCGTGTAAAGTGGTCTCATAACCACTTTTAATCAACGTTTCTCAGAAATCAAAACCGTTCCCCGCTTCTGGCAGTGGACTCCTGGATGTAGTGATCACGTCTGTGTTTACGGTCTCAAACCGTGTTAATGCAAAGGATGAAGAATAGAGCAAACCATAGTGTAATACAGTTTTTAAATTTTTTTATTTATCATTACACACATAAAAATATATAGTTGCCCGTACCATATAATAAATATAAAACAGCTTATCTGATAGCAGATGTGTTAGTCCGTCACTCAACGCGTTTCGTCCGTTGCTGTACTGCAGGACTTCCTCAGGAGTGTATACATAATGGCCCACATGTGCCTCTATTTATACCCCTTTTAATTGGGGAAATTAGCTCCACTCAGGGATTTCCGGAAGTGATGTCACTTCCGGTCCCGAGTGTAAAACAACCAACCTGATTAAAAAGCTTTTATTTCTGTGCTGTATATTATTAGATCTCCCCCCAAAGGTGCACTCTGATGCTGGAAGCCCAGAAAACCTGATATCGAGTGGCGTCCCCGCTCCCGACGCCCGTAACCGCCGGAAGTCACGAGTGAGCCGGGCAGCGCTTCCGCCGATTAAGAATGACATTATGAAATATGCAATTAAGATCACGGATAGAAATGTATTATTGGCTGCCTAAATATGGGGCTGTGATGTGAGGACTGCTCAGGCAGCAGGATATGTTCCAGCTGGCGCACACAAGAGCAGCGGGGACAGGCGGCACTGTGACCGGCTCAGTCCCGCGCATGCTCAGTAAGTGCGCCTGACGCTGGAACTACTGAGGGCGGAAGCGCTGCCCGGCTCACTCGTGACTTCCGGCGGTCACGGGCGTCGGGAGCGGGGACGCCACTCGATATCAGGTTTTCTGGGCTTTCAGCATCAGAGTGCACCTTTGGGGGGAGATCTAATAATATACAGCACAGAAATAAAAGCTTTTTAATCAGGTTGGTTGTTTTACACTCGGGACCGGAAGTGACATCACTTCCGGAAATCCCTGAGTGGAGCTAATTTCCCCAATTAAAAGGGGTATAAATAGAGGCACATGTGGGCCATTATGTATACACTCCTGAGGAAGTCCTGCAGTACAGCAACGGACGAAACGCGTTGAGTGACGGACTAACACATCTGCTATCAGATAAGCTGTTTTATATTTATTATATGGGGGGTTATTCCGAGTCGTTCGCTCGGTAATTTTCTTCGCATCGCAGCGTTTTTCTGCTTAGTACGCATGCGCAATGTTCGCACTGCGACTGCGCCAAGTATTTTTGCTATGAAGATAGTTTTTTTACTCACGGCTTTTTCTTCGCTCCGGCGATCGTAATGTGATTGACTGGAAATGGGTGTTACTGGGCGGAAACACGGCGTTTTATGGGCGTGTGGATAAAAACGCTACCGTTTCCGGAAAAAACGCGGGAGTGGCTGGAGAAACGGGGGAGTGTCTGGGCGAACGCTGGGTGTGTTTGTGACGTCAAACCAGGAACGACAAGCACTGAACTGATCGCAGATGCCGAGTAAGTCTGAAGCTACTCTGAAACCGCTAAGTAGTTTGTAATCGCAATATTGCGAATACATCGTTCGCAATTTTAAGAAGCTAAGATTCACTCCCAGTAGGCGGAGGCTTAGCGTGTGTAACTCTGCTAAAATCGCCTTGCGAGTGAACAACTCGGAATGAGGGCCATGGTACGGGCAACTATATATTTTTATGTGTAATGATAAATAAAAATTTTTAAAAACTGTATTACACTATGGTTTGCTCTATTCTTCATCCTTTGCATTAACACGGTTTGAGACCGTAAACACAGACGTGACCACTACATCCAGGAGTCCACTGCCAGAAGCGGGGAACGGTTTTGATTTCTGAGAAACGTTGATTAAAAGTGGTTATGAGACCACTTTACACGGTACACCTCTAATTTTAGGGTGTTTCTTGGTGGAGGTATATCATACTGTCTATATTGCACTAGGGGCGCCTCTCTCATTTGTTTTTTAGAATATATATATATATATATATCCACTAGAATGAATCAGATGGCGCTAATGATCACTTCCTTATTTGACCAGCAATGCAATTGACCACATCAATGAATAAAAAAATAACGATTAATTAAAAGCACGTATTGCTAAAAAGAGATGACCCTTTCACAAACACTAGAGATGAGCGGGTTCGGTTCCTCGGAATCCGAACCCGCCCGAACTTCATGTTTTTTTACACGGGTCCGAGCGACTCGGATCTTCCCGCCTTGCTCGGTTAACCCGAGCGCGCCCGAACGTCATCATGACGCTGTCGGATTCGCGCGAGGCTCGGATTCTATCGCGAGACTCGGATTCTATATAAGGAGCCGCGCGTCGCCGCCATTTTCACACGTGCATTGAGATTGATAGGGAGAGGACGTGGCTGGCGTCCTCTCCATTTAGATTAGAAGAGAGAGAGTGAGATTGAGACAGAGACACTTGATTTACTGGAGCTTAGGAGTACTAGAGAGTGCAGAGTTTACTAGTGACTGACCACTGACCAGTGACCACCAGTGCAGTTTTATTTAATATAATCCGTTCTCTGCCTGAAAAAAACGATACACAGTGACTCAGTCACATACCATATCTGTGCTCAGCCCAGTGTGCTGCATCATCTATGTATAATATCTGACTGTGCTCACACAGCTTAATTGTGGGGGAGACTGGGGAGCAGTTATAGGTTATAGCAGGAGCCAGGAGTACATACATATTATTAAAATTAAACAGTGCACACTTTTGCTGCAGGCAGGAGTGCCACTGCCAGTGTGACTGACCAGTGACCTGACCACACTGACCACCAGTATAGTATACTATATTGTGATTGCCTGAAAAAGTTAAACACTCGTCGTGTGACTTGTGTGGTGTTTTTTTTTTTATTCTATAAAAAACTCATTCTGCTGACAGACAGTGTCCAGCAGGTCCGTCATTCATTATATAATATATACCTGTCCGGCTGCAGTAAGGATATATATATATTTTTTATATCATTATTTATCATCCAGTCGCAGCAGACACAGTACGGTAGTTCACGGCTGTAGCTACCTCTGTGTCGGCACTCGGCAGTCCATCCATAATTGTATACCACCTACCCGTGGTTTTTTTTTCTTTCTTCTTTATACATACTACATCTCATTATCATCCAGTCTATATTAGCAGCAGACACAGTACAGTACGGTAGTCCACGGCTGTAGCTACCTCTGTGTCGGCACTCAGCAGTCCATCCATAATTGTATACCACCTACCCGTGGTTTTTTTTTTCTTTCTTCTTTATACATACTACATCTCATTATCATCCAGTCTATATTAGCAGCAGACACAGTATAGTACGGTAGTCCACGGCTGTAGCTACCTCTGTGTCGGCACTCGGCAGTCCGTCCATAATTGTATACCACCTACCCGTGGTTTTTTTTTCTTTCTTCTTTATGCATACATACTACATCTCATTATCAACCAGTCTATATTAGCAGCAGACACAGTACAGTACGGTAGTCCACGGCTGTAGCTACCTCTGTGTCGGCACTCGGCAGTCCATCCATAATTGTATACCACCTACCCGTGGTTTTTTTATCTTTCTTCTTTATACATACTACATCTCATTATCATCCAGTCTATATTAGCAGCAGACACAGTACAGTACGGTAGTCCACGGCTGTAGCTACCTCTGTGTCGGCACTCGGCAGTCCGTCCATAATTGTATACCACCTACCCGTGGTTTTTTTCCCTTTCTTCTTTATACATACATACTACATCTCATTATCATCCAGTCTATATTAGCAGCAGACACAGTACAGTACGGTAGTCCACGGCTGTAGCTACCTCTGTGTCGGCACTTGGCAGTCCATCCATAATTGTATACCACCTACCCGTGGTTTTTTTTTCTTTCTTCTTTATACATACTACATCTCATTATCAACCAGTCTATATTAGCAGCAGACACAGTACAGTACGGTAGTCCACGGCTGTAGCTACCTCTGTGTCGGCACTCGGCAGTCCATCCATAATTGTATACCACCTACCCGTGGTTTTTTTTCTTTCTTCTTTATACATACATACTACATCTCATTATCATCCAGTCTATATTAGCAGCAGACACAGTACAGTACGGTAGTCCACGGCTGTAGCTACCTCTGTGTCGGCACTCGGCAGTCCATCCATAATTGTATACCACCTACCCGTGGTTTTTTTTTCTTTCTTCTTTATACATACTACATCTCATTATCATCCAGTCTATATTAGCAGCAGACACAGTACAGTACGGTAGTCCACGGCTGTAGCTACCTCTGTGTCGGCACTTGGCAGTCCATCCATAATTGTATACCACCTACCCGTGGTTTTTTTTTCTTTCTTCTTTATACATACTACATCTCATTATCAACCAGTCTATATTAGCAGCAGACACAGTACAGTACGGTAGTCCACGGCTGTAGCTACCTCTGTGTCGGCACTCGGCAGTCCATCCATAATTGTATACCACCTACCCGTGGTTTTTTTTTCTTTCTTCTTTATACATACATACTACATCTCATTATCATCCAGTCTATATTAGCAGCAGACACAGTACAGTACGGTAGTCCACGGCTGTAGCTACCTCTGTGTCGGCACTCGGCAGTCCATCCATAATTGTATACCACCTACCCGTGGTTTTTTTTTCTTTCTTCTTTATACATACATACTACATCTCATTATCATCCAGTCTATATTAGCAGCAGACACAGTACAGTACGGTAGTCCACGGCTGTAGCTACCTCTGTGTCGGCACTCGGCAGTCCATCCATAATTGTATACCACCTACCCGTGGTTTTTTTTTCTTTCTTCTTTATACATACATACTACATCTCATTATCAACCAGTCTATATTAGCAGCAGACACAGTACAGTACGGTAGTCCACGGCTGTAGCTACCTCTGTGTCGGCACTCGGCAGTCCGTCCATAATTGTATACCACCTACCCGTGGTTTTTTTTTCTTTCTTCTTTATACATACATACTACATCTCATTATCATCCAGTCTATATTAGCAGCAGACACAGTACAGTACGGTAGTCCACGGCTGTAGCTACCTCTGTGTCGGCACTCGGCAGTCCATCCATAATTGTATACCACCTACCCGTGGTTTTTTTTCTTTCTTCTTTATACATACATACTACATCTCATTATCAACCAGTCTATATTAGCAGCAGACACAGTACAGTACGGTAGTCCACGGCTGTAGCTACCTCTGTGTCGGCACTCGGCAGTCCATCCATAATTGTATACCACCTACCCGTGGTTTTTTTTTCTTTCTTCTTTATACATACTACATCTCATTATCATCCAGTCTATATTAGCAGCAGACACAGTACAGTACGGTAGTCCACGGCTGTAGCTACCACTGTGTCGGCACTCGGCAGTCCATTCATAATTGTATACTAGTATCCATCCATCTCCATTGTTTACCTGAGGTGCCTTTTAGTTGTGCCTATTAAAATATGGAGAACAAAAATGTTGAGGTTCCAAAATTAGGGAAAGATCAAGATCCACTTCCACCTCGTGCTGAAGCTGCTGCCACTAGTCATGGCCGAGACGATGAAATGCCAGCAACGTCGTCTGCCAAGGCCGATGCCCAATGTCATAGTACAGAGCATGTCAAATCCAAAACACCAAATATCAGTAAAAAAAGGACTCCAAAACCTAAAATAAAATTGTCGGAGGAGAAGCGTAAACTTGCCAATATGCCATTTACCACACGGAGTGGCAAGGAACGGCTGAGGCCCTGGCCTATGTTCATGGCTAGTGGTTCAGCTTCACATGAGGATGGAGGCACTCAGCCTCTCGCTAGAAAAATGAAAAGACTCAAGCTGGCAAAAGCAGTAGCACCGCAAAGAACTGTGCGTTCTTCGAAATCCCAAATCCACAAGGAGAGTCCAATTGTGTCGGTTGCGATGCCTGACCTTCCCAACACTGGACGTGAAGAGCATGCGCCTTCCACCATTTGCACGCCCCCTGCAAGTGCTGGAAGGAGCACCCGCAGTCCAGTTCCTGATAGTCAGATTGAAGATGTCAGTGTTGAAGTACACCAGGATGAGGAGGATATGGGTGTTGCTGGCGCTGGGGAGGAAATTGACCAGGAGGATTCTGATGGTGAGGTGGTTTGTTTAAGTCAGGCACCCGGGGAGACACCTGTTGTCCGTGGGAGGAATATGGCCGTTGACATGCCTGGTGAAAATACCAAAAAAATCAGCTCTTCGGTGTGGAACTATTTCAACAGAAATGCGGACAACAGGTGTCAAGCCGTGTGTTCCCTTTGTCAAGCTGTAATAAGTAGGGGTAAGGACGTTAACCACCTCGGAACATCCTCCCTTATACGTCACCTGCAGCGCATTCATAATAAGTCAGTGACAAGTTCAAAAACTTTGGGTGACAGCGGAAGCAGTCCACTGACCAGTAAATCCCTTCCTCTTGTAACCAAGCTCACGCAAACCACCCCACCAACTCCCTCAGTGTCAATTTCCTCCTTCCCCAGGAATGCCAATAGTCCTGCAGGCCATGTCACTGGCAATTCTGACGAGTCCTCTCCTGCCTGGGATTCCTCCGATGCATCCTTGCGTGTAACGCCTACTGCTGCTGGCGCTGCTGTTGTTGCTGCTGGGAGTCGATGGTCATCCCAGAGGGGAAGTCGTAAGCCCACTTGTACTACTTCCAGTAAGCAATTGACTGTTCAACAGTCCTTTGCGTGGAAGATGAAATATCACAGCAGTCATCCTGCTGCAAAGCGGATAACTGAGGCCTTGACAACTATGTTGGTGTTAGACGTGCGTCCGGTATCCGCCGTTAGTTCACAGGGAACTAGACAATTTATTGAGGCAGTGTGCCCCCGTTACCAAATACCATCTAGGTTCCACTTCTCTAGGCAGGCGATACCGAAAATGTACACGGACCTCAGAAAAAGACTCACCAGTGTCCTAAAAAATGCAGCTGGACCCAATGTCCACTTAACCACGGACATGTGGACAAGTGGAGCAGGGCAGGGTCAGGACTATATGACTGTGACAGCCCACTGGGTAGATGTATGGACTCCCGCCGCAAGAACAGCAGCGGCGGCACCAGTAGCAGCATCTCGCAAACGCCAACTCTTTCCTAGGCAGGCTACGCTTTGTATCACCGCTTTCCAGAATACGCACACAGCTGAAAACCTCTTACGGCAACTGAGGAAGATCATCGCAGAATGGCTTACCCCAATTGGACTCTCCTGTGGATTTGTGGCATCGGACAACGCCAGCAATATTGTGTGTGCATTAAATATGGGCAAATTCCAGCACGTCCCATGTTTTGCACATACCTTGAATTTGGTGGTGCAGAATTTTTTTAAAAACGACAGGGGCGTGCAAGAGATGCTGTCGGTGGCCAGAAGAATTGCGGGACACTTTCGGCGTACAGGCACCACGTACAGAAGACTGGAGCACCACCAAAAACTACTGAACCTGCCCTGCCATCATCTGAAGCAAGAAGTGGTAACGAGGTGGAATTCAACCCTCTATATGCTTCAGAGGTTGGAGGAGCAGCAAAAGGCCATTCAAGCCTATACAATTGAGCACGATATAGGAGGTGGAATGCACCTGTCTCAAGCGCAGTGGAGAATGATTTCAACGTTGTGCAAGGTTCTGATGCCCTTTGAACTTGCCACACGTGAAGTCAGTTCAGACACTGCCAGCCTGAGTCAGGTCATTCCCCTCATCAGGCTTTTGCAGAAGAAGCTGGAGACATTGAAGGAGGAGCTAACACGGAGCGATTCCGCTAGGCATGTGGGACTTGTGGATGGAGCCCTTAATTCGCTTAACAAGGATTCACAGGTGGTCAATCTGTTGAAATCAGAGCACTACATTTTGGCCACCGTGCTCGATCCTAGATTTAAAGCC